>NC_068437.1:35949511-36038744 GCF_023373465.1 Oncorhynchus keta
TGTGTTACAGTATTTATGTTCCTCCATATATGTACATAATTTCTCCCATAAGAGCTGCTGGCAAATGCAGTAAAGTGATGTTTCAATGAATGCTTACGAGCCTGCTGCTGCCTACCACCGCTCAATCAGACTGCTCTATCAAATATCAAATCACAGACTTAATTATAATATAATAAACACACAGAAATACGAGCCTTTGGTCATTAATATGGTCAAATCCAGAAACTATCATTTTGAAAACAAAACGTTTATTCTTTCAGTGAAATATGGAACCGTCCCGTATTTTAATGAATGGGTGGAAACCATAAGTCTAAATATTGCTGTTACATTGCACAACCTTCAATGTTATGTCATAATTATGTAAAATTCTGGCAAATTAATTACGGTCTTTGTTAGGAAGAAATGGTCTTCACGCAGTTCGTAACGAGCCAGGTGGCCCAAACTGCTGCATATACTCTGACTCCGCTTGCACTGAACGCAAAGAGAAGTGACACAATTTCCAGAGTTAATATTGCCTGCTAACATGAATTTATTTTAACTAAATATGCAGGTTTAAAAAATATACTTGTGCATTGATTTTAAGAAAGGCATTGATGTTTATGGTTTGGTACATTTTTGCAACGATTGGGCTTTCTTCGCGAATGTGCTTTTGTTAAATCATCACCCATTTGGCAAAGTTGAAGTAGGCTGTGATTCAATGATAAATTAACAGGCACCGCATTGGTTATATGCAACGCAGGACAAGCTAGTTAACCTAGTAATATCATCAACCACGTGTAGTTCACTTGAGATTGTTATGCCATGCCGATCTATCGGTCAACCTTTAATCAGGAGTTCAATGTGGAAGTAACACCATCCCTGCATAGGTCTCTCCATAGTCTTTCATCAAGATTAATACCCAGATCTATTTTTCCCATCTAAGTCGGGGTTTGTCTAGCTCAGGCAGTGTTAGTCCTGACATAAGAGCATCGTAAACACGGGAAATGGTCTTGAACAGTGGTTGGTCTGCATGGCAGAGTTGTTCAATAGGTGACATCTTAGGTAGGTCCCATTGTCCCTTGAGAGTCACCCTAATAAAATGTCTTAGTTGTAGGTAACTAAAGAAGTCCCTGTTAGACAAGTGGTATTTATGTTTCAGCTGTTCGAAAGACATAAGAATTCCCTCCTCATAACAATGTTCCAGAAGAGTGATATCCTTATCAGACCATGGTCTAAAGTTACTATTCTGGAAAAACATAGGAATCAATCTATTGTTCCATAAAGGGGTTTTAGGGGAAAGGAATCCCTCTCGTCTGATCAGATCATGCAGTTTGCACCATGCCAGGACAGAATGTATAATTAATGGGCTGTTTGTGATGGTTTGTATAGATTTTCTTTCCCATTTGTAAAACAATTCTGCTCCAGTGTCCTCATTTACCTCAAACTTTTCAATGTTCAAACATGAGGGAGAAGGACCATTGTCAAATCTCTGAGCCAGGAATCTAGACTGCGCAGCCCAGTAATACATTCTGAAACTGGGGAGATTTAAGCCCCCAAGTTAACCCTAGGGGTTTTGCCGTGCCAGATAAACCGTCTGGTCAGCTTGTTGAGAGAGGAAAAGGATTCTGCGGGCACAAGGATGGTTAGAGATTGAAACAAATACAGAAATCTGGGCTGGCCATTCATTTTAATTACATAAATTCTACCCAGTAGAGTGAGAGGCAAGTCCTTCCATTTACACAGGTCACCATCCACCTTTTGCAACAAGCTGGCCAGATTGAGTTAATAGAGGTTGTTCAGGTTACCATCCACCATTATGCCCAAATATGTGAAGCCCATAGGAGACCATCTAAAAGGAAACTGATGCTTAATGGTCAAAGGTAAGATTTAGCTTTTATCAAAATTGACCTTATATCCAGAGAAAGAACTATAATACTGTAATAGGTTATGTAAGTGAGAGAGGGAATGTTATGGGTTCGTTAGAAATAAGATAAGGTTGTGCGCAAAAAGTGATAACTTATGGGTATGGGGGCCCACCTCAAAGCCATGTATGTCAGGGCACGTTCTAATAGCCTCAGCCAATGGTTCGATGGCGGAGAGGTGATGGCTAATTGGGCAACCTTGTCTGTTCCCCCTATAGAGAGGGAACGAGGAGGAAGTAATCCCATTGGTAGCAATCCTAGCTTTAGGAGATTTGTACAGTGATTTTATCAAATTTACAAACACGGTGCACAAACCAAACTTTTCCAGGACGCGAAAGAGATATGCCATTCCACACTATCAAATAACTTTTTTCAGCATCGAGAGAGACTACAACACTAGGTATTTTGTTTTTGTTAGCAAGGTGAATTATATCAAAAAACCTTCTGAGATTATTGGAGGAAAATCTATTAATTATGAAGCCAGTCTGATCTGGGTTGACCAACAGGGGGAGACATGACTCCAGTCTCTTAGATAGCATTTTGGTGACCAGTTTACAATCTGTGTTAAGGAGAGATTGGTCTATAGGCGGTGCACTTTAACAGGTTTTCCCCTTTCTTGTGAATTACAGTAATCACAGTTTGAGAGAAAGAATCTGGAAAGCAGTTGTCCTCCCCAGATTTTTTAAGTACCTTCATAAGGTAGGGCACCAACAGCTCCTTAAATGTTTTATAGAACTGGAGGGAAGCCGACCTCCCCAGGAGAAGTTGAGAGAGGAGAGAAAATAGTTGATCTCCTGATAGATCATCACTTGATTGAGAAGTATAGAGGTCTTTGTAATATTTCTTAAAAGTATCATTCATTTCAGTAGGGTTGAAAGTTCTCGTTAGTAAGAGTTTCTATAGCATTAATTGTCCTCTTACTTTCTTCTGCTTTCAGTTGCCATGCCAATACTTTGTGTGCTTTTTCTCCAAGTTCGTAGTAAAGCTGTTTTGATTTAGTGAGGGCCCTCTCAGCTTGATATGTGTTCAGAGTATAATATTTCAGTTTTTTGTTACCAAAAGCCTGTATAGGTCTTTCATCTGGCGTCTTTGGTAGGTTTTCTCTAGCTCAGAGATTTGAGATTCAAGGACATTCAGTTCGGCACTGTGTTTTCTCTTCAACCCTTTAGTATTGGAAATGATCTGTCCCTTCAGATAGGCTTTCAATGCTTCCCAAGGAATGAAACTGTCAGGAGTGGAGGGTTTGTTTGTCAAAGTAAAGAAAATATTGATCTGCTCTTTGATGAATGCACAAAATTCAGGTTGCTTCAGGAGTGTAAAATTTAGTGTCCATCTATATGCTCCATTTACCTTGGTAGGAATGGATATTGATAATATCAATCAAATGTATTTATAAAGCCCTTTTACATCAGCTGATGTCATAAAATGCTGTACAGAAACAACCCAGCCTAAAACCCCAAACAGCAAGCAATGCGGGTATAGAAGCACGGTGGCTAGGAAAAACTCCCTAGAAAAGCCAGAACCTAGGAAGAAACCTATTTGAGGAACCAGGCTATGAGGGGTGGCCAGTCCTCTTCTGGCTGTGCTGGGTGGAGATTATAACAGAACATGGCCAAGACGTTCAAATGTTCATAGATGACCAGCAGGGTCAAATAATAATAATCACAGTGGTCGTCGAGGGTGCAACAGGTCAGCACCTCAGGAGTAAATGTCAGTTGGCTTTTCATAGTCGATCATTCAGAGTATCTCTACCGCTCCTGCTGTCTCTAGAGAGTTGGAAACAGCAGGTCTGGGACAGGTAGCACGTCCGGTGAAAAGGTCAGGGTTCCATAGCCTCAGGCAGAACAGTTGAAACTGGAGCAGCACCACGACCATGTGGACTGGGGACAGCAAGGAGTCATCAGGCCAGGTAGTCCTGAGGCATGGTCCTAGGGCTTAGAGAGTAAGAGAGAGAGTGAGAGAGCGAGAGCGAGAGAGAGAGACACTCTTAAATTCACACCGGATAAGACAGAAGAAATACTCCAGATATAACAGACTGACCCTAGCCCGCGACACATAAACTACTGCAGCATAAATATAATTGGAGAATGCATAATACCAGAGGAGAATGGTCACTAAGCAATCTGGGAAGATAATCTGTATCTAACACTCTATGAAACAGTTGGGTTGATAGTGAAACGTTATCTATGTGGGTGTGAATAAAAATATTACAGTAATTGTTTTATTGTGTGCAAGCCTATTAATAACTGGGATAAGCAATTTAATAAATGTGTGAAGTGCAGCGTCTGGTTGCTCGTCATTACACACCATGGACCAACAACATAGGAATCACTACAAAACGTATTGTATGACCTCTTATAAACAATATTAGGCCCAGCTTTTGGAACTTTGGTTTTCCTAGATATGGCTACTATATTGTGATCACTACATCCGATGGATTTGGATACTGCTTTCAAACAAATTTCTGCAGCATTAGTAAAGATAGGATCGATACATATTGATGATGCATGCATACTGTACTGTTTGTAACTACCTTGGTAGGTTGATTAATAACCTGAACCAGGTTGTAGGCACTAGTTACAGTTGGAAGCTTTATCTTGAGTGGGCAGCCTGATGAAAGCCAGTCAATATTTAATTCATCCAGAAAGTATACCCCTCTATTGATATCACATACATTATCAAGCATTTCACACATGCTATCCAGATACTGACTGTTAGCACTTGGTGGTCTACAGCAGCTTCCCACCGGAATGAGCTTTAGGTGAGGAAGATGAACATGTAGCCATTGGACTTCAACTGTATTTAACATGAGATCATTTCTTATCTTTACAGGAATGTGGTTCTGAATATAAACAGCCACATCTCCACCTTTGGCATTTCTGTATTTTCTGTAGATCATCAAAGGTATTATCTAAGTGAGTTTCAGATATAGTCAGAATATGAATGTAATCTGTTACTAACTAGCAAATTATTGATTCAATGAACCTTGTTTTGTAAGCTACATATGTTAACAAGGGCAATTTAAAAAAAACACTTTTCTGGGATTCTTGATTATTTTTCTTGCTTTACTGGGAAGCTTAGCAGAGGTAGACATACTCTGGTTATTTTTATTAGTGCAGGGTGAGCTGCACACAGTGGACTTCCTACTAGTGCACACCACCTCAGTGCTAACAGTATTACTCTGGTTCATAGGCATATGATTACTGCATACAATAGCTGTAGGACCAGCAGAGGCATTCCGGGCAGTAAGAGGGACATATGTTCATGACACCTCATGTCCATTGTAAATCTTTGAACAGCAGACAAATCCTTTGTCCTCTCAATATGGAGGATTTGAATGTGTGAGTGGGCCCTGTGGAGAACCTACCTCAGAACAGTAACACGCCATAAATGGTGGAAACAACAATTGATGGAATATCAAAATAAATGTTGTTATGTTATTAAAAGTTAAATGAAGACGTTATAACGAAACATTGTAACTTGAAGAGTTTTCATAATATGCATCTGATGTTCGTGTCCTGTACATTGTGTGAAAAATGTCCAGATCAAATAGAATGTGTTTGTAAAGATGAAATGTGAAGTTCGTTGTCTAAATTGGATCTGAGTAAAATCCATACCTTGCCTCGTAACTAGTTACGCGCAGAGAACTTGCCATAAAGACAGAAACGCCCCTTTCTGACGAGGGTATATAACTTGTGAGTTAAGAATGTACAATTCAGACAAGGTGACCATGTGCTGCAGCCAAGGTTTGAGTAGTCGCAACCCAAAAATGCAACACGAGGTTGAAAAAGACAAAATAACCTCTTAACAATTTATGCTAAGGATGAGTAGCTGTGTCTAAGTGGGTGAATTCAAGCAGAACCAGCCGGTTATTCTGTCTAAGGAATCGTGTCTACACTGCTTTCATTCCCACGCTGGAACCATCTATACACGGCTGATTAGCCGTCCGGAGAAGACCCCTTCTCAGAACGAGGGCGAGGAAACAAACCACTAAGAGAAAGGGCACTGACATCGTGTGGACAATCAGAGACTTACACCTGGTAACGAAAGAAGTGCCGCCATCAGAGAAGAGACAGCCCATCGGGGACCTTTGATAAGTAATTACACCATTATATTCTAACCCATAAGAGCTGCAGTTCGGGGCAAGGTGTTAGGGCTAAACTAAGCATAGTTTACAAATGTATCCAAGTGTGCTTTTCTGTCATGCACTCTCTTTCTATTTCTAAATGACCCATTTTGGGTAACACGTGTCCTATTGTGTTGTCCCACTAGGGACATGTTTCAATGTACTAAGTTTATATAAAAAGCCTAGACTGTGTTTGTATCTTATATTGTCATTTAGCTTGTTAGTAAATAAATAACTCAATTGGTGTGGTACGGAATGATTTAGTGAGACTCTGGTTTGTGCAGATTCACGTATTATGCGACGTTCAGGATGAGACTGTAGAAGAAATTAATTAATTAGCGACTTCTGTAAAATCTATATTAATTAATTGAATCCCGTAATTATAAACAGTTAATCATTCGATGAACAGCAGTCACATTAATCAATACAAAGTTACGACAGAGGCTCAGATATTATGGGGTGTTTGTCAGTTCTATAAAATCCATCTTCAGCTATTCTAAGCTGCCCTTCATAATGTAATTTGACCACACATGAACCATTCAGGTATCAGTTCCAGTGACTGACTCACAGCCTCAGGAAGCAACCTGGCGATATCCTGAACTTTTGCCCCAGGAAAACACGAAGTCTTTGCCCCAGGTACAGATATATGCCTCACCATTGAACTCCCTATCACAATTGCCGGAATGATCCGGTCTCTGCCAAGTAGATTGCGAGGCCAGAGCCACAGAACTCACCTGAGTAGAGGGCTGCTGAGAAGCCGGTTGTGAGCAGGCCACAACAGCCAAAGGGACAGAGCTCTGATCCAGAGAGCACGGCCCAGCTGAGGGGGGCCGCGGTGGTCCAGGCTGTGCCCGGGCAGTTGATTGACCAGAACAGGGAGAGTTCGCTGGAGGGGCATCCACAGCCAAGGAGGGAACACTCAAGCCCCTGGCAGAAAACCCGCTGGTACAGGGGCTCTAAGTGGTTTGAAAGTCTTAAGTCCGGATGCGGGGTAAGAAGGCATGCATACATTTACGCTTACCTGGAGTCGAGACAATGAGCAGCCATTTTCTGGTTCAAGCTAGTAGAGGGGTGCAGTGGCAGAAACTGATCATAGTCCAGGAAGGTCCCATTATGATCCTCTTGGATGTTTTGATAGGAAGCATTTAAAGAGGGATACTAAGAGCCATTGTAATGCATAAGTAAGACAATACTGGTTTATTGAACAGTTGTAACAGCTATGTCATTTGAGAGAAGATATTTTGTGCATTTGTGAAACATTCTATTTTGTACATTTAAAAAAAATATATATATTTTACCTTTATTTAACTCGGCAAGTCAGTTAAGAACATATTCTTATTTTCAATGACAGCCCAGGAACATTGGGTTAACTGTCTTGTTCAGAATAACAGATTTTTACCTTGTCAGCTCGGGGACTCGATCTTGCAACCACTAGGCTACCTGCCGCCCCATGTAAATGGTTGATGATTTTATATGAAAATCACTCATTACAAATTACTTGAAGCCGAAGCTACATCTCTGTGTGATTTATTTCTATACTTCCCCTGTTCAGGGGTATAACAGTTGTAGATATAGCGAGGATTATGTTTTTATATTGAGTTTTTTTCTCATAAAGAATACAATGTAATCTTTGAGTAATGAGCGCTTCTTAGATACTGACATAATGTCCAACAATGACAAAATCCAACTTCTGCTAAGTTCAGACCACCAACATTATTTTCTCAGACAGAATACAGCTAAATGATTTCTCCCCTGTGAGTCCTCATGTGACCTGTCAGATTGGTGCCAGTCCTGAAACATTTGTCACAAAAACGGCAATGGTATGGTTTCTCTCCTGTGTGGATCCTAATGTGTGCTTTCAGATGTTCACTCTGGAAGAAGCCTATGCCACAATCAGGACAGACATATGGTTTCTCGCCTGTATGAGTCCTCATGTGCACTCTAAGATGGGACCCAGTGCTGAATCTATGGCCACAATCACGACAGTGATGTGGTTTCTCTCCTGTGTGAGTCCTCATGTGCACTGTCAGCTTACTATTCCTTGTAAAACATTTACTACAAACTTTACAAGAAAACTTAGCTGCACTGTGAATTTGAAGGTGATCTTTCATACTTTCTGTGGATTCGATGCATTTTCCACACACACCACAAGGATGTTCTTTATCCATTGTATGAGTTTGCACATGATTCACTAAAGAACCCATGTAATGAAAAGACATGCCACACACCTTACAATGACAAGGAGCATTATGACTTTGACTAGGTGATTTCAGAATGGAGGACTTTGTGGAATTCCTACCCTTATTATTGGCACGAGAGCTCTGTCTTTTTACTGTCCATGTTTTATTTGATTTTCCTCGCTTAAAACCTGACTGAGGGACTCCACTTTCCATCCCATTGACAGTTGCACTGTTTTCTCTCTGAACTGCAGAACAGTCTACTGCAGCGAGAGTATGAGAGTCACTGGTTAGTTCTGATACCAGGTAATCCTCTTCATAGGGTTCGGTATTGATCGGTTTAGTTGAGGTGCTGGGTAGAGAGACTCTCTCTCCGTTAACTTCATTTTGACCATGATAAAGATATGAGTGCAGAGTTGGGTTCTCATCACAGTCACCTTTTACACAAGCAGGAATGAATATGGAGTCTTTGGTATCATCTTCTAGCCCTTGAAGCTGCTCTTCCCATTGACTGGTTCTGGGTTCCTCCTGCTCCTCTTTAATCTGTGTAAACTCTGGGTCCTCCTGTCCCAGACTGGGGCTCCACTCCTGCACACACTTCTGCTGATCAGGGTGAACCTCCTCTTCAGACACACGGAAAGTGAGCTGCTGGAGGTCTGAATAAATTAGAACGCAAACGTTGTCATGAGACTGCAATCATCAAATCAAATTTAAAAATCTAATCAAGTGTATTTTATATAGCCCTTCTTACATCAGCTGATATCTCAACGTGTTGTAAAGAAACCCAGCCTAAAACCCCAAACCGCAAGCAATGCAGGTGTAGAAGCACTGGGCAAGTCAAATCACAATGACAGCAGGTGAGTTTACAGCATGAAATAGAAAACGCAAATGCTCATAAGAATCGTCCAATAAATACAGTATATTCTGTTACATACAAAATACAATCAACGTAACTAGACAAACGAATGACCCAAACCTGCTCTGTGCAGCTTTAACTCTGGTTTAAGGGCGATTTCAAGCAGCCTTTGCAGACGATCGTTTTCATCCTTTGAACGGGAAACTTCTTCCTGGTACTCAGTTATTGTTTTTTCAACTGCCCCGAAGATCTCATCAACAGCAACTGCTAATCGCTCGTTGAGAAACACCCTCAACAACTGTATTTTAGACATGTTTAGATAATGCAAGTTACAGCTAGTTACCTTTGTGCCCTGACCATCGTAAAGCAGGCAAGAATAAGTACTTCCGGGTCATGGATTTTTGGAATCTTTCAGAATAAGAGACCTGTCCTGTATACTTTGTAAATTAATAATTCGGGAGAAAATGATGGTAAATGTGCACAATTATCAATATATGTTATACTACTTATCATACAAATAATAATTACGTGTCACAATAATCACTTATTGCACCATAAATTATTGCCTGTACATTGTGTTACAGTAAAAGATCGGTGCATTCTACTCAAGTGCATTTATAGTTTCCTAATCCAGAGTTTACAACTATTTTGCGGCCATTAAAGAGGGGCCAATATAGATTTTGCATAATGTAGCAACGCCCATTTCCGCTTTACTTCCTACCCGATACATAGCTTCATGTTCCGATCGCGTCCTGTCAGCCTGATTTTAGCCATATTTGCATCGAAGTCGATGGTTTTATCATTAACTCAGTATATTAATATAATCATATTTCTGGAGCGTTTTTTTAAATATTTCTTGCTGAAATTTCTGTGTTCTGTCTCTTTTTTTTGTCTCTTAGCTAGCTATTAACCAGGTAGGCCAGTTGAGAACAATTTCTCATTTACAACTGTGACCTGGCAAAGATAAAGCAAAGCATTGCGACAAAAACAACAACACAGAGTTACACTAACAAACAAACAGTCAATAACACAATAGAAAAATATATGTACAGTGTGTGCAAATGTAGAAGAGTAGGGAGGTAGGCAATAAATAGGCCATAGAGGCGAAATAATTACAATTTAGCATTAAAACTGGAGTGATAGATGTGCAGATGATGATGTGCAAGTAGAGATACTGGGGTGCAAAAGTTTGTTAACTTGGCTTTTGAAGATTTTAGAAAGGCAGGGCAGGATGGATATAGGTCTATAACAGTTTGGGATCCCACTCCTTGTGGGTTTTTGTTTCGATGATGCTTCAGTCATGTCAGGAAACAGATGAGGGGAGGGGTACATGTCCTACTAAAGCAAACATTTAAGCAAGCTGTATATGTGCATTGCAACTCCCACCGTTTGAATTTGGATCTGTGCACCGCGGCACAAGTGTTGGGACATGTCAGTACTTCTTTTGACACAGTAAACCAGCTACACACATTTCTGAGTGGATCCCACAGACATGCTGGATTCATAGAGGTACAGAAAGAGTTGCATCCCGATAGACCGTGTATCGAGCTAGAAAGATCCACAGGTGTACGGTGGAGTTCAAAATCAGGGTCTGTGTGTAAAGTGCTGTTACTGCTAGATGTCATTTTGGAAGTTCTTGCAGATTTTTCAGAGGCTTGTGGACAAACCAAATTAGAAGCCGATGCCCTCTTACATCAAATCCAGAACAATAAGTTTTTATTCCTGTTAGTCACGTTTAGTAAATTGTTTGACACTGGTGATGTTGCTATGAAGGCAATACAAAACTCTACATTATCTGTGACGGACTGTATTGGTTTAATTTAAATCCTCAAAAGCAGCTTTTCTACGTTCAGAGATAACTCAGGGGGAGACTTTGATAAAGTTCTCAAGCTATTTGAAGATATTATTATTAAGCATGATATTAGTCATTGGGACGTGAGATGATCACGGCAGCGAAAACTGCCTATAAAATTGGCAGACAGTGTAGTCACAACTTCATTGGGGAAAACATCCAGCATCAAGAGTGACCGTGACCTGAGGCAATTTTGGAACAATATTCTCGACAGACAGATTACCGAGTTAAACTCAAGATTTCAAGGAGACACATGGAATCATGCGAGCGGCAGCCTCCTTTTCCAAATAATCCCAAACCTGCGGCCTTAAAGAGCAGCTGAAGACCACATGCGATCATTATGCAATATCAATTGAGTTTACTGAATTCACTGTTTTTATTCAGTAGTTGAGTCGAAAAATGAACATGGGAAAGAGTGACTTTTCCTCCTCCTGTACTTGACAGCTGCCCTGATGATATTTTCCCTAATATAAACTCTCTGTTAAGGATCATTGTCACACTTCTAATTACATGGGGCAGCAGGGTAGCCTAGTGGTTAGAGTGTTGGACTAGTAACAGAGATTGCTCTAAGTACTATGCACTAGTATAAAACGATTGTATTACGAAATAATATACGGTGCACATCGCAAAATAAATGTAATAAACAAGTTGAAAAATGCCTATCCAAATTTTTCTAGGCCTATCCACCCCCAAAATATCTGGCTACGCCCCTGTGTTTAGTCCCAGGTTCCTTGGACATAGGCAGGATCCTTGGACATAGGCAGGGTTCTTGGACATAGGCAGGGTCCTTGGACATAGGCAGGATCCTTGGACATAGGCAGGGTCCTTGGACATAGGCAGGGTCCTTGGACATAGGCAGAATCCTTGGACATAGGCAGGGTCCTTGGACGTAGGCAGGGTCCTTGGACGTAGGCAGGGTCCTTGGACATAGGCAGGATAATAATAATAATAATATATGCCATTTAGCAGATGCTTTTATCCAAAGCGACTTACAGTCATGTGTGCATACATTCTACGTATGGGTGGTTCCGGGAATCGAACCCACTACCCTGGCGTTACAAGCACCATGCTCTACCAACTGAGCTACAGATCCTTGGACATAGGCAGGGTCCTTGGACATAGGCAGGGTCCTTGGACATAGGCAGGATCCTTGGACATAGGCAGGGTCCTTGGACATAGGTAATGTACATAGGTACATACCACTGAACTGTTTGCTGTAACAAACACCCAATGTTGTTTTGACCTCTACACTGTACAGAAAGATCCAGAGGCATACAGTACAGAGTTATGAGTCTGAATGGACTCCAAGTGCTAAACTATTACATAGTGTGAATCTAAATTGGAATGTTATTGTTACGGAAATATATTGCCGTGTTCTAGAGTGAGACCCTCCGGACCCAGAGCCGTTCTACCAGTCCCCGGGCCATGACAGGTGCCTGTTGGGATGGAGAAGGGGAACGTGGTCTACTTCATTGACTCAGGTAACCCTAATGTGTCAGTAAGGTCCCCTTGTCACAGCGCTGCCCTTCGCAGATTTCATTTTCTCAGTGTTACCTCTCTCACCTGTCCTTCTTCCTCCTTTTTGTATTCTTTCCCCTGTTTAGCCACAAAAACCTCCTACTTCACCTGCTCTCACGTGGGGGGGAGCTGGGGGCTCATCAAGAGCTCCACCTCCTGTGCCACGCATCAGGACCAGTCCTTTGAGTCACGCTTCGAGAGTGGCAACCTGCAGAAGGCAGTTCAAGTGTGAGTCTATGGAGCCTGTAGCAGTGTGTTTTTACACTTTACCGATTGTTGCTAATTTGCAGACAGGGGTCACTGTGTTTAGGCAATAATCTTTCCTTCTCACTCTCTTTCTACCCCCCTTACACAGCGGTGTCCATAACTACAAGCTCACCCTGCACACTGATATGTACACCACCAAGCACACGCAGTGGAGAGTACTTCTGGGTCAGAAACATGAAGGCTAGCCGTCTGTACTGCACAGGCATGAGGTCCATGCTCTACTCTGAGATGGCCGCCTGGGAGAAGGGAGGGCTGGCACCGGACTGCCTCAAACATCAGGTACTACCACAACCAGCATCATAAGGCTGAGCAGGACAACAACACCACCACAAACATCAAATCCCTCACCTGGACCTGCCAGTTCGCCTGTGACAGACACCTATCTGGCCCACTGCTACCCTTAACACCTTTTCCCACCGGCAACGTTGTACATGTGCTGACAGTGACGTCGCCGGCAGGAGGGTGGGCAGAGAGGAGTGCCAAGCAGGTGGTGGTTGTGACGGCCGGGGTGCAACCCGGGGAGAACAACAGCTCCTGGTTGATGCAGGGATTCTTGGACTTCCTGCTGGGAGTCGGACGACACCAGGCAGCTGAGGGAGGTCTTTGTGTTTAAAGTCGCTTATGCACTTTTGGCTTTTTTATCTTTGAAAATAACCAAGTATTTCAGTTATGTGTTTGATTGCCATGTGGGATAATTGTACGTTTTCCATTCAGAATTAGAAACACATCATAAAGAGACCCCATGATGTTGATTCTTGTGTTGCTCCCTTGCGGACCTTCAGGTGATGCCTATGCTGAACCCAGACGGGGTGGTGGTGGGGATCTACTACTGATCTCTGGCCGGCAGGGACCTGAACAGGAACTACAAGACTGCTGAGGGATTCCTTCCCCTGCGTCTGGCACACCAGGAACATGGTCAATAGGCGAGAGGGGGGGAAGTGGGAGGATACTCAAACAGATGTGAGAGAGTCATGCCTCTCTAACCTACGGAGAGGTTTAAGTTCAGTCTGCCTTCTCTGACCTTGTTGCTATGGTTTCCCATCTGTCCTTGTTGTTGTCATTGCACCCAAAACTGATGGCTGAGAGAGATGTGGTGCTGTATTGATTTTCACAGTCATAGTTGTAAGAACAATGTCTTCATGTGCGGCTGTACCAACCACAATGATGCCACACAATGGCTCCATGAGAGAATCTTCCCTCCCATGATGAGCTTCATCAATGACAAGGTTTGAATCCCATTGAGTTAAGAAAATCTTGGCCAACGGTAGCTGTGGTCAGAGAGAAGAGAGAGAGAAGGTATGGATGAGAGAGAAGCTCACTCTTCCTCATTTGTTTAGACTGATTGTGGCTTGTGCATTACCCCAGAACCTAATTTCTAAAGACAGTACACTCCTGGATCCCCCATCCCACCACTCGCATTGGTGTCATAGGCCATGTGACCCTCTGGCAGGAGGAGGAGTCAGAGAAGGTAATGGCTGCCAATTACCCTTCAAGCCCTACTGCATCTTGATAGTTTGCAGTGTTACTAAAATACTGTTACAGGTACATTCATCTCAAGGTGTTTTACAACAACCTGGGCCTTGACCTCCCAAACCTGTTCTTAGTAGGTTGATGCACTCTGAACATCCCCACCTCATCAAACTTAAAAGGCATGAACAAGTGATGACCACTGTTTTGTGCCAGTGTGATGGTCAGCATTAACTGTGTTCCAGAATGAATACCTGGAGGCTGAGGGCTGCATACCTGTTGAGTGGGGCTCATGCTCACCCTACTCAGCCAACTATCACAGGTGTGTGGAGGATAGAACCTTATCATTAGGAATGGATTTTGTTTTATGACTTCACCAATTTTTTAAAACCAAATTTGAGTTTTCCTGCTGAATGTGGCTCTGATGTTTGTCTTCCTCAGAGGAGCAGCGGCAGTATCAGTCACCAGCTGCAGTTTGGCTCCTCCCAGCCTCCACGGTCAGCCCCTCAGCAGTTGCCCCTATCTGTCACGGCCTTAGAGCAACGCGGCCTCTCCATGCCTGTTATGCAGCAGCAGCCCATGCCCTTCAGCCCCGATCACAAAACCAACACTGAGATGATAGGTTGGGTTTGAGCCAGAGGAGGAGCTATAGGACAGGCTCATTGTAATGGATGGAATGGAATGGAGTCAAACATGTTGTTTTCACATGTTTGATACCATTCCATTAATTCCATTCCAGCCAGTACAATGAGCCTTTCCTCCTATAGCTCCCGCCAGCCTCCCCTGGTTTGAGCATAGAAATAGAAGGGGTGGTACAATATTGACATGAAGAACACACACCCAATATGAACTTAGGTGTTCACTAACATAATATTTGTATGAACAAGTATGAAAGTAGTATGACACAGAAATGCAATCAGGAGTAAAGTCGGGGGCTTTATTTTCCACCCCAGTTTAATAGATGGTAAATCAAACGTTCCAAATGTTGCAAAATCAGAGATGTTGAATTAGTATTAATACAGTCTTATCACTCATCTTTCAGGTGAAGCAGGCAGCCTCCACAGACATGGGTAACTACAGAAAAACATAGCAGTAAAATATCCAGTTGACTGCATTTATGAGTGAACACATAGGACTGAGGCACATAAGTTACTGTCCTCTCCACAACAGCCATATGGACTTTCTAGTGTGTCTTTTTATGCTGTTCAGAGTATATGTTGGTATACACAATATATCACAGTACATATACAATAGATGTGTATGTTTTTATTTTTTTCTATATCTGGGAATGAGTCCAGATACATATCTCCTGCTGTTGTCCTGCCCCAGTTAATAACCCCCTTTTCCTCCCGCTCTTCTCTGTAGCCATGATTGTCCATGGGGAGACCAGACAGCGGCTTAGATTAGAGGCAGGGCCCCTCAGAGAGAGCCGCTGGGGGGGAGCAGGCAGGTGTGTGTCTGGTGGAGATGCAGCAGCAGCGAGTCTGAACAACAACCACAGGTACTAAAAGTGTATGCCACCCCTTTTTTGCATTGTTCTTTGTATTAGCACATAGTACTTCTAAAAACTACATTCAGAGCTTATTTTGGAATATGTCTACTCTGAATGGTAACATTCTTCTCGGGTTGGACCAGCAGACCTTGAAGAGGAAATGGGCGTTTTACCACAGATGTCCTCGACCCCCAAAGTGAGAGTCTACGTAGGCTCCAGAAACTCAGCCTGGCCAAGACCTCCAGGTTCCAATCCAATGGGAGAGGGGCCGAAGCAGATCTGGAGGAGAGGATGGTCGCCAGACTGTCAGGGTCTGCCCCTCCTCGCAATAAAACACCTTTTGAGCTAAGAACCAGGCAGGGAAACACATGGGCAAATATGACAGACTGCTGACATGAACCCTTGAAGATGGATGGAGACTAGAGGGAGATTCTGCAACTATTTTGACCATGGGACAATAAAGGTCTTTTCACACTGCATTGTTCTTAGCCCCGGGATAGCTTAGCCCCAGACTTGACTGGCCCTGAGATAGCTTAGCCAGTTTCAGCATTTGTTAGCCCTGGGCTAAGGATTCACACTTGCATTCCAAAGCCCTGGTTAACGGACAAACACGCGACCAGCATTATAAGCAATTAAACATCTATTAACAGCACTTCCTTTTGCCTTGCATTTGATTTCCAACAGTGATGGTTAGTATATCTGCCTATCCGCCATGGGAAACCATGTTTCACTTTTGAAATCCGATCTTACCCCTGTACAGAGAATGCTGTGCACAAACGAGACATCAACTTTCTGATCCTAGCAAAAACACGCAACAATATTATTAGCATGGATATATCCAATTAAATGTGAGCTCCTGCAAGTCAAACACTGCTCTTAGTCCTGGTCTAAGGTGCAGTGTGAATGTGCCTTAACATGTACAGCACATTGCCTTTCAGATGGCTATAGAAATGACATTTATTTTTTGCCTTGTGTGCCTTTCTTATTGAGTCTTCATATCGTAGTGAACCTATTTTAACTTTATAATATTTTGTATACATTTCAGTGTCAATTATTTATTTTCCGCTTATCGATTGAAGGCATAATCAGATTGAGTCACTATCTATGCAGTAAATTATCTGTTAGAAAACTACATTCTCAAAATTCAGTCTTGGTGTTATTGTAGCAGAAACATTGTGAAACAGATATGTCTAAAAACCCAAACCTTTATTGTCTTCACATCTGTACAACAACCCCTAAAAATGATCATTCAAGGCACAAAACACATTGTGTTAATGTCTGAACATGGTCCACTGAAAACACAAAGCTGAATTCTAACTTGAGATACACTTAAGCAACTCAAATTTCTCATAATAAACATCAATAGGAGATTTACACCCGAGTACCTCTGTCTCTGCATGTCAGCTCAGCAGAGCAGTCAGGCCCTCAGCTCCTGAACCCCATCAAACTGTCTGAGGTGGAAGTGGCTCTCTGTGTGTCTGACCATCCCGCGTAGAGCCACAAAGCCAGAGACGGCCTAAGAGAGAAAGAGACTTTGTTAGAACATACTTTTTTTTTTTAAACCCCCTTTTCTCCGTGATATCCAATTGGTAGTTAGAGTCTTGTCCCATCGCTGCAACTCCCATACGAACTCGGAGAGGCAAAGGTCGAGAACCATGCGTACTCCGAAACACGACCCTGCCAAGCCGCACTGCTTCTTGACACATTGCTTGCTTAACCTGGAAGCCAGCTGCACCAAACAGCTGGCGACCGAAGTCAGTGTGCATGCGCACGTCCCGCCACAAAAGCGCGATGGGACAAACCCTCCCCTAACCCGGATGACGCTGGGCCAATTGTGTGCTGCCTCATGGGTCTCCCGGTCGCGGACGGCTGTAACACAGCCTGGGATCGAACCCAGGTCTGTAGTGACGCCTCAAGCACCACGATGCAGTGCCTTAGACCGCTGCGCCACTCGGGAGGCCCCAGACACACAACCTTTATACACGACAGAGAAAATAAACCAGGGTTTAAATTACCCCAATGTGGTCAAATTGGACACTAATCTAGATACCATGGTAGGAACAGGCAACAGGCATGCAACCTCACCTGTGTGAGTATGAACAGGGCCAGAATGAAGTGAACCCCTCTCTCCAGAGGTTGGATCAGAATGGCTTGGTTGAAGAGCTGAAACAGAATCAAAGGAAACTGCAGCAGGAGACTCAGGAGCCAGAAACCTGCCAGCTCCGGGACCTGTCATGAGAGAGAGACCGTAAACAATCACCCAAGACCAGTTCTCTGAGATGTTTTCCAAGCATGGGCCAACCCCAGAGGTGGCCTATGGCTTAAATTGCAACTGCCCATGAAAAACAACTTCTCATTTAGAAAACAGCCTGTGGTATTGATATAGGTCTACTGTCAAAATGAACTACATAATGTAAATAGGATCATGTTGGCCATAATGTCAGTCTCGTCCAAAAAAAGAGTTTTGTGAGACTTGTGGTCGCAACTACATCAAAACGTAAATGAAAATTGGGTTTGTCTCTAACCTGCCCACAAATAATCATCAATTTGAAGTGCAGCGACCCAATCGTAATGCCTGTGATAAATTTGGGTTGACTTTGGATATACCGAAGCGGCTAGTTAGGGACTATCTGTAAATTACACAATGTACATGGGACAATATGTTAAAATTCCAATAGCTCCTAATTTCAAAGACTCCAACTATAAATTGTAGAAATTCATATACAAATATTGAAAGCATTTAATGAGAACTAAAAAGGTGTGCAACATGAACATCGTCTCATTAACATTAGTAATTTATTGACAGTCCCTAACTAGCCCCAGAAATAGGCTATCAAATCAATCAATTAAATTTATTTATAAAGCCTTTTTTACATCAGCCGATGTCACAAAGTGCTATACAGAAACCCAGCCTAAACCCCAAACTGCAAGCAATGAAGATGTAGAAGCACGGCTATCCAAACCAATTTTGCCAGGGTTGCACACCAGCTGGATGAAGCTAATTGCCTTAATAATTTGCCTAACACACACGAGACACCCATATTAAACCGGGTGGGTATAATTTGTGGACCGTCCCAACAGGAACCTGATCCAAAAACGTTGTAAATAACAAGGTTGCCAACAAACAACACATATGAAGTTGTATCGTGGCAGATTAAGATACTGGGTAGGGAGTGGGCAATGTAATTACGTTTTTTTCACTCACCACCTTTACTCCAAAAAATGTCTGTCCTCACTCTTGTTGCCTATGGACAAACATTAAGGATAAGCTACGTGGTGAGTTGATGCCTATTCGGCACCTAGTTAGCTAGATTAATTGATCATGCTACTTTGTATGCGTTGTTTGTTGGAATCCTTGTACTTTACAAAGTTTTTCTAACAGATTCCTGTTGGAACGTTCCACAAATTATACCCACTATCAAACCATACCCTGAAACCAACCCACTTTTGAATTCAGTCATGGCCACAAAAATTACTTAAGGAGGCCAAATCAGGAAGTACAGTCGCCCTTTAATAATTAAGGATACAGTGAAAGTGTGTGTGTGTACCTTCTCTTGCAAATTTCCTGCATAGCCTAGGTAGAGTCTGATAGCCTCTACAAGAGTCATCAGGATGAGGATGGTGATGAGGATGAACTTATAGTAGTCAGGAAGGGCTGGATACTGAACCAATATGGGGGGAAAAGGCAAAGGGGTTTATTTAGATACTGGTTACAGTTAGATACATAGAGTATGAGTGCATCTAAATTCTAGAGGTGAGTTACCTTGAGGTGCAGCATCACCACCTCGCTGATCCACCACAGTGGGAAAAAACACATGTTGAAGAACAGTGACATCTGGAGAGGCAGGCTGGAGACAACCTCACTGTCTGGGAACGTAAAACAATAGAGTTCTCGTTATTTCCGTATCATACTTGCTAGTAAACTAGTTAGTATATAACCTATACACGGCCGGGCCAGCAGATGTAAATAATATCTGCCTGGTGCCTATGGATAATGGGCTGACAATGACTTGTTTAGCTAGCTGAGACAAGCGCTAGCTAGCGTTTCAGTTACCAATCCATGCAAGTTTCCACTCACTGTGCCCCAAAAACGTGACATGATCTTCGGGAGATGGTTGAGTACGACTCTGATCAACAAACACAGTTCTGGAAAAGTGTCCTAAACGTCTTCTGATCGGTTCTGGAAGCTCCATGCGAATTGCAAAGATACTCCTGTGCTAGCAAGACAGCGGTTTAGAAAGTCATGCCTGCCAGCAACAAAACACGGTTCCCTTGGTCACATAGAACATCTCGCGTTCTGCCCAAAATCTCGCGACCCAAATGTGCCTGCTTTCATCCTTTCTTTTCCTTCATGACCAGTGGTCATACATTGATATCGACATGATGACTGATTCAGGAGACCTCCACAATTTCCAAAATCTCTGTAAATCTACTTATCAAGACAGTCCTTTAACTTTCTGTAGTGCAGCGGTCTAAGGCACTGCATCTCAGTCCTAGAGGCGTCACTACAGACCCTGGTTCGATTCCAGGCTGTATCACAACCAACCGTGATTGGGAGTCCCATGAGGCGAAGCACAATTTGGCCCAGCATCGTCCGGGTTTGGCCAGGGTAGACCGTCATTGTAAATAAGAATGTGTTCTTAACTGACTTGCCTCGTTAAATAAAGGTTGAACAAATCAAATAAAACATTTAATTTAGCCAAGGTCTCAGATTGTTTTGCACTTTTACATAATCCATTTTTGGAGAATTTTTTTTGTTGGTCAAATCATGAAGTCAGTGATCTTCAGGGTAGGGAGATGGCGGAAGAAAAGAAGAACATCAAGAAGAAGCAACTGCTTTACAAGTGGAATGCACTGTTGAGCGCTACATCCCAAGGGGTCGTGCTGATTGTACAGAGATTGTGACAGCCGGTTAAATGGTGTTCCTTGACAAGGCAAGAACAAGATGTATGTCAAGAGAAGTGCAGTGTTATCATAAGGAGAATTACACTTGGAATACGGAGGAGGAATGGAGGGGATATTTTTGGCTGATCCATTTGGGGTTTCAGGGTGAATGAAAATATACTTCTGTGCTGTGGAATCGGCGAGGGAAACCAGAAGTGGTCTTCTGATAATTGTTTGTGTTTCTGCTGGTCAGAGGGAGCATGTGCTCCGTGTTTAACGAATGGGGGCAATAGATGTGAATTGTTCTGCCTACAAGAAAAGGGCGCCATTGAAAGAAGTGATTACTGGGTTAGTGGTAAATGTGAAAGCTGACCAACTGAAGGGGAAGATTCTCTGTGTTTACGATGCTCGTCGTTTGGGGCGACGCAGACAGGGTGGCGTGTGTGGAGAAACAGAAGAGTCATTGTCTGTTCTTTTGAGTTTTGATGTTGAGTCTTCACCCGACAAAATTATGTTAGGAAAAATAAGTTATCCTCTACGAGCTTTGGTGCCAAATACATTACGTTGTTACATGTGTCAAGCTTATGAGCATGTGGCAGCAGTGTGTAGGAGGGAGGTTCCTAGGTGTGAGAAGGGCATGAGACAAAGGAATATGTAGCATTGGGAAAAGTAGTGGTCTGTGTTAATTGTAGAGGTACCTATAGGGCTGGGGATCAGAAATATCTTGTGTGAGAGATGCAGGTTGAGGTTTCCAGGGTTAGAGTAGTGCAGAAGTTGTCATATGCTGAGGCAGTGAAGAAAGTCGATGAAGATGGCGCAAGGGGGAAGGATCCTGAGAGGAGTGGTGCGTGTAGTAGATCTGTACCAGTACAGGGGGAAGGATCCTGAGAGGAGTGGTGCGTGTAGTAGATCTGTACCAGTACAGGGGGAAGGATCCTGGGAGGAGTGGTGTGTGTAGTAGATCTGGTGGATGCACCACAACGAGTTGCAAATGTTATACATCAAGTGATCTGGATACACTTATTGTGAAGAAGGTGGATTTTGTAGCATGTATAGCCACAGTTATTAATTGTGCTGCACAAGTGTCCAAGAAGCTGGACATCATTATATCTGCAGCTGAGAAGTTTTTGGGCCTCCCAAGATTTAACGGCAGAAGCACTACAAGGACTACTGTCGCCAGGAAATGTCCCGCCATCACAGGATCCTTCTCAGCCTGTGAAGGGGCCTTATTAAAACAGAAAAGCAGTCTGATTTACTTTAATTAACATTTTGTTACTGATAGTTTGTATGGATTTTTATTTATTTTTTACCCTTTTTGGATCCTTAATATCCACCTGTACAGTAGGTGGTGGAATGCACATGTAATTAATGCCAACACCGTTACACCAAACAATAAGAAGAAGTGATCTTCAGGACAGAAAGTCGGAGCTCTAGAAAGAGGCCCTAGTTCCCGAGTTGAGTGACTGTTCAAATCGAGTTCCGAGTTGTTTTGAATGCACTGAATTCGGAAGTATGAGAATATTGAGTTCCCAGTTGTTTTGAACGTGGCAATAGTCCGCCATAGTGGACATGTCATAATACCCATAAAACCTAGCGGTCAAACACGGAAATGTTTCCATTCTCTATCCACCATTCATTTTTCACATAGTGAATTATACAAACACTTCAAATTAAGTAAGTGTTTGGTTTAGGCTTACCTTGTTGTGATGTTTTCATAACCATGTAATCCTCTGTCTGACCAATTGAGTTTTAGCAATATATTCTCCTCAATTTACAAAACGCTAATTAGCAACAGAGAAGACCTCAGCAAGACTACAAATTCCTGCAGGAAGCTCCTTCAAGTCATCTCTAGCCGACACTATCAGCTACCGTTCATCTGAGAGACCTGTACCCAATCCATGATGAATCCATTTGCTGTATTAAAATGAATTCAATAAAATGTTGAACTTCTTCCGTCCCCTTTCTCTGTCTTCGCTAGCCACTGACTACGATTCAGCTAGTTAGCAGAGCAGCAGATCAAAACTTATTTTTGTATCACTTAGCCTAGATAATTGTTTTTACAGTATGTCAACTTTGGTGTCTATTTCAGACATGGAATTTTTCAAAGAAGAGCAAAAGAGCATTAAAGACCACTATAAGACTGGCCATGTGGAGAAGTGCAGCTATAGTAAGGGACAATTTGCCGGTTTTGTCAGGGCCAGCACGAGGGATAAAGTCTATCCTGTGTCGGTGACTGTAGCTATTAAGTTAAGTTTGAGCATCTTAGCAATACAATGTGTTCTATACAGCCGTCAACATTCTACAAGGAAAGAGACACTTAATCAATCATATAATCATTAACCAGATTACCCCGGATACCAGACTTCGATGAGTTATAACTCAGTTCTAGAATGTCGTCATTGATGAGAATGAATCAAAAAATCTATTGACATTCAGAATTGAATTTGTTTAGACATCCAGCCTGTATTGTAGTTGCATAACCAGAGAAAAATCTTCAAAGACAATATTTGTTTATTCAGAGTGGTACATGCATTCACACAGTCTTGATTTATAGGATCCTTCCCACTATATCAGGGGTACTCAACACTTACCATACGAGGTCTGGCGCCTGCTGGTTTTCCTTTCTCCCTGATAATTAAATGCACCCACCTGTGTGAGAAACAATGAGAAAATGCAGTGGAACTGGCTTCAAGGTCCAGAGTTGAGTTTGAGGGCACTAATTGATTGATACAGTGCATTTGGAAAGTATTCAGACCCCTTGACTTTATCCACATTTTGTTACATTAAAAGCCTTATTCTAAAATTGATTAAATACATTTGTTCCCTCATCAATCTACACACAATACCCCATAATTACAAGCAAAAACAGGTTTTTAGACATTTTGCAAATGTATTAATAATAAAAAACAGAAATACCTTATTTACCTAAGTATTCAGGCCCTTTGCTATGAGACTCAAAATTGAGCTTAGGTGCATCCTATTTTCATTGACCATCTTTGAGATGTTTCTACAACTTGATTGGAGTCCACCTGTGGTAAATTCAGTTGATTGGACATTATTTGGAATGGCACACCAAGCAATGGCTTCCATCATTTTTAAATGGAAGAAGTTTGGAAACACCAAGACACCATCTTGGAGTTGGCAGCCAGGTTAAACTGAGCAATCCGGCGAAACGGGCCTTGGTCAGGGAGGTAACCAAGAACCCAAACTCTAGAGTTTACATTTACATTTACATTTAAGTCATTTAGCAGACGCTCTTATCCAGAGCGACTTACAAATTGGTGCATACACCTTATGACAACCAGTGGAACAGCCACTTGCATCTAAATCTTGTTGGGGGGAGAAGGGGGGTGAGAAGGATTACTTACCCTTACTTACCCTATCCTAGGTATTCCTTGAAGAGGTGGGGTTTCAGGTGTCTCCGGAAGGTGGTGATTGACTCCGCTGTCCTGGCGTCGTGAGGGAGTTTGTTCCACCATTGGGGGGCCAGAGCAGCGAACAGTTTTGACTGGGCTGAGCGGGAACTGTACTTCCTCAGTGGTAGGGAGGCGAGCAGGCCAGAGGTGGATGAACGCAGTGCCCTTGTTTGGGTGTAGGGCCTGATCAGAGCCTGGAGGTACTGAGGTGCCGTTCCCCTCACAGCTCCGTAGGCGAGCACCATGGTCTTGTAGCGGATGCGAGCTTCAACTGGAAGCCAGTGGAGAGAGCGGAGGAGCGGGGTGACGTGAGAGAACTTGGGAAGGTTGAACACCAGACGGGCTGCGGCGTTCTGGATGAGTTGTAGGGGTTTAATGGCACAGGCAGGGAGCCCAGCCAACAGCGAGTTGCAGTAATCAAGACGGGAGATGACAAGTGCCTGGATTAGGACCTGCGCCGCTTCCTGTGTGAGGCAGGGTCGTACTCTGCGGATGTTGTAGAGCATGAACCTACAGGAACGGGACACCGCCTTGATGTTAGTTGAGAACGTCAGGGTGTTGTCCAGGATCACGCCAAGGTTCTTAGCGCTCTGGGAGGAGGACACAATGGAGTTGTCAACCGTGATGGCGAGATCATGGAACGGGCAGTCCTTCCCGGGAGGAAGAGGAGCTCCGTCTTGCTGAGGTTCAGCTTGAGGTGGTGATCCGTCATCCACACTGATATGTCTGCCAGACATGCAGAGATGCGATTCGCCACCTGGTCATCAGAAGGGGAAAGGAGAAGATTAATTGTGTGTCGTCTGCATAGCAATGATAGGAGAGACCATGTGAGGTTATGACAGAGCCAAGTGACTTGGTGTATAGCGAGAATAAGAGAGGGCCTAGAACAGAGCCCTGGGGGACACCAGTGGTGAGAGCGCGTGGTGAGGAGACAGATTCTCGCCACGCCACCTGGTAGGAGCGACCTGTCAGGTAGGACGCAATCCAAGCGTGGGCCGCGCCGGAGATGCCCAACTCGGAGAGGGTGGAGAGGAGGATCTGATGGTTCACAGTATCGAAGGCAGCCGATAGGTCTAGAAGGATGAGAGCAGAGGAGAGAGAGTTAGCTTTAGCAGTGCGGAGCGCCTCCGTGATACAGAGAAGAGCAGTCTCAGTTGAATGACTAGTCTTGAAACCTGACTGATTTGGATCAAGAAGGTCATTCTGAGAGAGATAGCGGTAGAGCTGGCCAAGGACGGCACGCTCAAGAGTTTTGGAGAGAAAAGAGAGAAGGGATACTGGTCTGTAGTTGTTGACATCGGAGGGATCGAGTGTAGGTTTTTTTCAGAAGGGGTGCAACTCTCGCTCTCTTGAAGACGGGAGGGACGTAGCCAGCGGTCAGGGATGAGTTGATGAGCGAGGTGAGGTAAGGGAGAAGGTCTCCGGAAATGGTCTGGAGAAGAGAGGAGGGGATAGGGTCAAGCGGGCAGGTTGTTGGGCGGCCGGCCGTCACAAGACGCAAGATTTCATCTGGAGAGAGAGGGGAGAAAGAGGTCAGAGCATAGGGTAGGGGAGTGTGAGCAGAACCAGCGGTGTCGTTTGACTTAGCAAACGAGGATCGGATGTCATCGACCTTCTTTTCAAAATGGTTGACGAAGTCATCTGCAGAGAGGGAGGAGGGAGGGGGGAGGATTCAGGAGGGAGGAGAAGGTGGCAAAGAGCTTCCTAGGGTTAGAGGCAGATGCTTGGAATTTAGAATGGTAGAAAGTGGCTTTAGCAGCAGAGACAGAGGAGGAAAATGTAGAGAGGAGGGAGTGAAAGGATGCCAGGTCCGCAGGAGGCGAGTTTTCCTCCATTTCCGCTCGGCTGCCCGGAGCCCTGTTCTGTGAGCTCGCAATGAGTCGTCGAGCCACGGAGGCGGGAGGGAGGACCGAGCCGGCCTGGAGGATAGGGGACATAGGGAGTCAAAGGATGCAGTAAGGGAGGAGAGGAGGGTTGAGGAGGCAGAATCAGGAGATAGGTTGGAGAAAGTTTGAGCAGAGGGAAGAGAAGATAGGATGGAAGAGGAGAGAGTAGCGGGGGAGAGAGAGCGAAGGTTGGGACGGCGCGATACCATCCGAGTAGGGGCAGTGTGGGAAGTGTTGGATGAGAGCGAGAGGGAAAAGGATACAAGGTAGTGGTCGGAGACTTGGAGGGAGTTGCAATGAGGTTAGTGGAAGAACAGCATCTAGTAAAGATGAGGTCAAGCGTATTGCCTGCCTTGTGAGTAGGGGGAAGGTGAGAGGGTGAGGTCAAAAGAGGAGAGGAGTGGAAAGAAGGAGGCAGAGAGGAATGAGTCAAAGGTAGACGTGGGGAGGTTAAAGTCGCCCAGAACTGTGAGAGGTGAGCCGTCCTCAGGAAAGGAGCTTATCAAGGCATCAAGCTCATTGATGAACTCTCCGAGGGAACCTGGAGGGCGATAAATGATAAGGATGTTAAGCTTGAAAGGGCTGGTAACTGTGACAGCATGGAATTCAAAGGAGGCAATAGACAGATGGGTAAGGGGAGAAAGAGAGAAAGACCACTTGGGAGAGATGAGGATCCCGGTGCCACCACCCCGCTGACCAGAAGCTCTCGGGGTGTGCGAGAACACGTGGGCGGACGAGGAGAGAGCAGTAGGAGTAGCAGTGTTATCTGTGGTGATCCATGTTTCCGTCAGTGCCAAGAAGTCAAGGGACTGGAGGGAGGCATAGGCTGAGATGAACTCTGCCTTGTTGGCCGCAGATTGGCAGTTCCAGAGGCTACCAGAGACCTGGAACTCCACGTGGGTCGTACGCGCTGGGACCACCAGGTTAGGGTGGTCGCGGCCACGCGGTGTGGAGCGTTTGTATGGTCTGTGCAGAGAGGAGAGAACAGGGATAGACAGACACATAGTTGACAGGCTACAGAAAAGGCTACGCTAATGCAAGGAAATTGGAATGACAAGCGGACTACACGTCTCGAATGTTCAGAAAGTTAAGCTTACGTAGCAAGAATCTTATTGACTAAAATGATTAAAATGATACAGTACTGCTAAAGTAGGCTAGCTGGCAGTAGCTGCGTTGTTGACACTACACTAATCAAGTCGTTCCGTTGAGTGTAATAATTCTACAGTGCTGCTATTCGGGGCTAGCTGGCTAGCTAGCAGTGTTGTTTACGTTACGTTGAGTTAAAAGAACGACAATAGCTGGCTAGCTAACCTAGGAAATCGGTCTAGACTACACAATTATCTTTGAAACAAAGACGGCTATGTAGCTAGCTACGATCAAACAAATCAAACCGTTGTACTGTAATGAAATGAAAAATGTGATACTCCCTGACCGGTGATTGAATTCGAAACAAAATGTGATACTACCTGTGAATGCGACCGGGTTGTTGAGTTCTATTCAGTAGACGTTGGCTAGCTGTTAGCTGTTAGCTGTTGGCTAGCTAGCAGAATCTCCTACGTTAAGGATGACAAATAGCTGGCTAGCGAACCTCAGTGAATTAAGATAATCACTCCAAGGCTACACACACTAAACTACACAATTATCTTGGAAACAAAGACAGCTATGTAGCTAGCTAACACTGAACTAATCAAGTCGTACAGTTGAGTGAATAGCACTACAGTGATGCTAATCTGTGTGCGTTAGCTAGCGTTGCTAGCTCCTGGGCGAATAGCAGTGAAGGCTACGTTAGGGCGACGAAATACGAAATACGATAATTATGCAATTATCTCTGATACAAGGACGGCTATGTAGCTAGCTAAGAAGAATGGCTAAGATTATGTAGCTAGCTAACAGTAAACTAATCAAGTCGTACAGTTGAGTGAATAGCACTACAGTGATGCTAATCTGTGTGCGTTAGCTAGCGTTAGCTAGCTCCTGGGCGAATAGCAGTGAAGGCTACGTTAGGGCGACGAAATACGATAATTATGCAATTATCTCTGATACAAGGACGGCTATGTAGCTAGCTAAGAAGAATTGCTAAGATTAGACAAATCAACCGTTGTACTATAATGAAATGTAATGAAAAAGTTATACAACCTGCAGAGCGAAGTGCGAATGCGACCGCTCGACCGCTCGCTCCAACCGGAAAGAGTTCCTTTGTGGAGATGGGAGAACCTTCCGGAAGGACAACCATCTCTGCAGCACTTGTAGTGGCCAATCAGTTCAAATACGACACGACCAGGAACTTTGTGAAAATCAATATAGACTTTTAATACACCCGTATCATAAGTCGGAGCGATCCGCGGAACACACCCCTTTTCAAGAGCCCTGGCTCCAGTATTTATCCACATATTACATATAAGCCCATCCCACATGTAAATTACGTTACATTCCAATCCGTGCATCCAGGTTGTTCAGACCAGTAACGCCCACATCTGCTTTCGGCAGATTACAAGACCCTTGCTGTTCCTTCACTTAGCTAAATGCATTCTTTTGTTTGTGCACTATCCAGGATCAGCAGACTGCGTCTCCTCAGTCTCTAGCGTGTCCAGCTATACTAAAAATAGTTTACATTCCTCTATTTTACAGCCCTATGCTTTTGGCTCTGTAATTAACTCTGTGTCCCTTTTGTATGTGTGTTGTAACGGTTTTGACTTGAGGTTATTATTTATAGGGGTGCCAGGTAGGTTGTGCCTACCAGAGAAAACATTGGTTTCTCCTTTTAGTTTGGGTGGGAATGAGTCCCATCTGGTCCGTCAAGTCTACACCAATACAAAGGACGTATGTAAAAGTCAGGAGGGAAATAAACTTTTCATAAACCCTTAAAACATTGAAAAGAACTTCAAAAACAACTATATTCTGTTGCGTGGGTTGTATTAGCAACAACAATGATTACACACACACATATAATAATATCACAATGAGTTCTGGTTCCTCCAGAAATGTCCTGTACCTCGGGCCTAAAAAGAGTCCTGCCCGGTAAAGGAGTTCAGTGAACTCAAGTGACTTTTGTCACGCGATGTTTGTCCGTTCATTCCGTGTAGCGTAAACCCAGTATTAAACATACAATCAATATAACAATTACTTTACCACAGAACCTAAAAGCGGATCAACTCTTAATTAAGTCCTCAACTACCACTAACTACACAAATCACAGTATACATCACATCCAAACAAATGAAATACCGTATACAAAAAGGTGGTAGTCAGTCGGTCAGTCAGACAATCCAATCCGCCAATAGATCTCCAGCGGAGAAAGGCCACGAAGAACGGGGAGGTGTAGTCCAGGGATGCGAAGAGTGGATCCGATCCTGGGTAAACTCTCTTAGGCTACAAAACACACGTTTAACGGCAACAAAACAAACGGAATAGAGAAGCTTCGGAACTGAGGGTTGAACACATACTCATGCACGTCTCCATCACAACCCCACTTTCGTGCAGCTGATGCTGGCTATTTAATTGGGAATTAAAGGGAAAGCGCCCTATTGGAAGGAGCTGCACTGAGACGTTCAGAAAAATTCAGGGCCGTCACAGTGTCCTTTATCTCCTTTAGCCTTAGGGTGCCCAGCTGTTCTGGTCACCTTCTTTTCATATGGTTGTCTAAGATCAAACAGACTTATATCTCCCCTGTGATGTGATTGATATCTGTATTCCATCAGTTGGTCCTTTGGCTGACCCCTTCCTTATACAACCTCTTTGATCCTTGTATGCCCAGCTGGTCTAGGAATGTTTCTCAGCTATCCTGGCAGCTATGTCACCTTTCCTTCATGTAGTCTGTTTTTAGTGTTCAACTACTCCATATATCCTATGCATTTGTCTATGTGTTAACCCTGCAACCACACACTCCACCCATGAAATCTCGCGTCTTGTGACGGCCGGCCGCCCAACAACCTGCCCGCTCGACCCTATCCCCTCCTCTCTTCTCCAGACCATTTCCGGAGACCTTCTCCCTTACCTCACCTCGCTCATCAACTCATCCCTGACCGCTGGCTACGTCCCTTCCGTCTTCAAGAGAGCGAGAGTTGCACCCCTTCTGAAAAAACCTACACTCGATCCCTCCGATGTCAACAACTACAGACCAGTATCCCTTCTTTCTTTTCTCTCCAAAACTCTTGAACGTGCCGTCCTTGGCCAGCTCTCCCGCTATCTCTCTCAGAATGACCTTCTTGATCCAAATCAGTCAGGTTTCAAGACTAGTCATTCAACTGAGACTGCTCTTCTCTGTATCACGGAGGCGCTCCGCACCGCTAAAGCTAACTCTCTCTCCTCTGCTCTCATCCTTCTAGACCTATCGGCTGCCTTCGATACTGTGAACCATCAGATCCTCCTCTCCACCCTCTCCGAGTTGGGCATCTCCGGCGCGGCCCACGCTTGGATTGCGTCCTACCTGACAGGTCGCTCCTACCAGGTGGCGTGGCGAGAATCTGTCTCCTCACCACGCGCTCTCACCACTGGTGTCCCCCAGGGCTCTGTTCTAGGCCCTCTCCTATTCTTGCTATACACCAAGTCACTTGGCTCTGTCATAACCTCACATGGTCTCTCCTATCATTGCTATGCAGACGACACACAATTAATCTTCTCCTTTCTTCCTTCTGATGACCAGGTGGTGAATCGCATCTCTGCATGTCTGGCAGACATATCAGTGTGGATGACGGATCACCACCTCAAGCTGAACCTCGGCAAGACGGAGCTGCTCTTCCTCCCGGGGAAGGACTGCCCGTTCCATGATCTCGCCATCACGGTTGACAACTCCATTGTGTCCTCCTCCCAGAGCGCTAAGAACCTTGGCGTGATCCTGGACAACACCCTGTCGTTCTCAACTAACATCAAGGCGGTGGCCCGTTCCTGTAGGTTCATGCTCTACAACATCCGCAGAGTACGACCCTGCCTCACACAGGAAGCGGCGCAGGTCCTAATCCAGGCACTTGTCATCTCCCGTCTGGATTACTGCAACTCGCTGTTGGCTGGGCTCCCTGCCTGTGCCATTAAACCCCTACAACTCATCCAGAACGCCGCAGCCCGTCTGGTGTTCAACCTTCCCAAGTTCTCTCACGTCACCCCGCTCCTCCGCTCTCTCCACTGGCTTCCAGTTGAAGCTCGCATCCGCTACAAGACCATGGTGCTTGCCTACGGAGCTGTGAGGGGAACGGCACCTCAGTACCTCCAGGCTCTGATCAGGCCCTACACCCAAACAAGGGCACTGCGTTCATCCACCTCTGGCCTGCTCGCCTCCCTACCACTGAGGAAGTACAGTTCCCGCTCAGCCCAGTCAAAACTGTTCGCTGCTCTGGCTCCCCAATGGTGGAACAAACTCCCTCACGACGCCAGGACAGCGGAGTCAATCACCACCTTCCGGAGACACCTGAAACCCCACCTCTTTAAGGAATACCTAGGATAGGATAAAGTAATCCTTCTCACCCCCCCCCCCCTAAAAGATTTAGATGCACTATTGTAAAGTGGCTGTTCCACTGGATGTCATAAGGTGAATGCACCAATTTGTAAGTCGCTCTGGATAAGAGCGTCTGCTAAATGACTTAAATGTAATGTAAATATAATAAGGCCTTTATGGTAGAGTGGCCAGACGGAAGCCCCTCCTCAGTAAAAGGCACATGACAGCCCGCTTGGAGTTTGCCAAAAGTCAGCTGAACAAGATTCTCTGGTCTGATGAAACCAATACTGAACTCTTTGACCTGAATGCCAAGCATCACATCTGGATGCCTGGTACCATCCCTACTGTGAGGCATGGTGGTGGCAGCATCATGCTGTGAGGATGTTTTTCGGAGACAAGGACTAGGAGACTAGTCAGGATCGAGGGAAAGATGATCAGAGCAAAGTACAGAGAGATCCTTGATGAAAACCTGCTCCAGAGCGCTCAGGACCTCAGACAGGGGCGAAGGTTCACCTTCCAACAGGACAACGAGACTAAGCACACAGCTAAGACAATGCAGGAGTGGCTTCGGGACAAGTCTCTGAGTGTCCTTGAGTGGCCCAGCCAGAACCCGGACTTGAACCTGATCGAACATCTTTGGAGAGTCCTGAAAATAGCTGTGTAGCAACGCTCCCCACCCAACCTGACAGAGCTTGAGAGGATCTGCAGAGAAGAATGGGAGACACTTCACAAATATAGGTGTGCCAAGCTTGTAGCATCATACCCCAGAAGACTCGAGGCTGTAATCGCTGTCAAAGGTTCTTCAACAAGTACTGAGTAAAGGGTCTGAATACGTATGTAAATGTGATATTTACGGGTTTTTTAAAAACATGTTTTTTGAGTTGTCATTATGGGATATTGTGTGTATATTGATGAGGGGAAAAAACATTTATTCCATTTTAGAATAAGGTTGTGACGTAACAAAATGTGCATAAAGTCAAGGGGTCTGAATACTTTCTGAATGTACTGTAAGTCAATTAAATTAAATGGAAAAACTGTACTTGTCTTGTCTTTGTGAAAATTACAGTTTACTAAATGTTCTACAGCTGTAATGGCATCAATCAAATCAAACTTTATTTATATAGCACATTTCTTACAACAAATGCATTTCAAGGTGTTCAAAGTCATGGATTGAAAGGCATGTGGCACTTAACATCCTTCCTCTTGGCAGGTGACCTGGGGATTCTCTACTACATGCAAATGCTTTCGTGGAGCTCATGTGTGTAGCCATGCAGCCTATTTTGGCAGTTCACAATATCAACGTTACGGTGGTGGAATGCATGTGGAGGAAGCCAGCCATGCCCAACCAGGTGCAGTCAGTGGAGGACATGTACCCGGCTGAAGACTGCAACCCTCTGTTCCTGGAGCCCACAGAGGATGATTTTCAGAGGCAAAGGAACTGTCTCTGGGGCAGGTTCATTGCAATGGCATGTCTCCTTGACCCTGAGCCAGAAAAATAACTACCCTCCCTGTCATCCCTGTCTGTACCAGACATTAAAAAACAAAGGCACCTGGGGCACGCAGGCACCCTGGCTGGCATGCCGCTGTCGGTTGAGTTGGACAGCGCACCAACCCCAACTGGCACACCATGAGGAGAGGGAGGTTGATGGCCAGCAATTATGGAGCAGTGGTTAGTGCCAAATGCTTTACTCCGTCGCTGCTAAAAAGGGTCCTCGGATGACAGTTGTTGGATTGGGTGTTGTCTGTAATGTGGGGCACAGATAATGAAGAGGAGGGCATCAAGGAATTCAAAATGGCTACAGGGATGGATGTGCTTTGGGTCAAAGGGTCTGGGATCCTTAGTGCCTCACCGGATGGTCTGGTGGGCACCACAGCATTGGTGGAGGTCAAGTGTCCCTATGGTGCAAGGGACCTTACCATTGAAGAGGCAGTGAGGTCGAAGGAGTTCTATATCAAGGAGAGAGGGTCTTACTGCCCCTGTGAAGACCATCCATGCTGGCACCAAGTCCAAGGTCAGCTCCACATCACTGGGAGGGACACCTGCTTCTTCGTTGTGTGGACCACCAAGGACTCCATCATCATCCACATCCAGCGACCTCTGACAGACTCATATTGCTCCTATTGTCAGTACCTGTTTTCAGGGAAGCCAATGATCCAAAAATATTCCACATAGTTCATACAGACACACTAGGCCCCCAGAATAAGTTATATTACATACAGGTTTTGCTCAAAGTAGCCAACTAAAGTAATGTAGTTATCTTTATCATGGGCATAGTGGGAATGTATATCTGTGATGTTAGATACCTCAGATGTGTTAGTTCCTTTTGAATTTTGAATATCTGTGATGTTCAAATTACTTTCGAGGCCCTGTGTTTTACTTGCTGAAGGTCATCCCTGCCTGTACCGACATGGCTGGAAAACAAGTGAACAATGACTAAAGATCATACACAAACAATAGGCTCCTAGAATAGGTTATATTACATTTCAGTTTTGCTCAAGTAGCCAATTAAAGTAAAGTAGTTATTGTCTGAGGGAAGATCTGAGGGTGGTATGAGGGATACACTCCTGTTGGACAGGAAAACAAAGAGACATTTGGCCAGTGGTAGGTCTGTTTCAATGCTGTATCACCATCTTTATCTGGACAGAACGCATTGTTTATCAAAACACAAACACACCTTGGACAATGTGACAAGTGGTCCCTCAACACCCAATCTTAAGTCATGAGAACCATACACAAACATAACAAACATACTGCGCAGATATGTCTACAAATGTATTGTTGTATCACATTTGATGAGTTACTGACCTCTTCGTCCACCCAAGCCAAACATGGACAATTCCTAGCCCAACCGTCCGGCAGATGGCCATATTATTTACTTTACATAATGTCATCTGCGTCCAATGATGCGTATACACATCATTGTCTGCATCCAACTGGAATGTATGCATGCAGCCGGCTATCCTAGGTGGTCATGTCTAGATGGGATCCATCTTTTGTCAAATTTACATCAAAAGTAGAAAACATATTTTTGTTTGAATTTTAGCTAACCCTAACCCTTTTCTGAACTTTAACCTAATTAACCTAACCTGCCACATTAATTATCCTAACCTGCTGTGTAAGTTGTCCTAAACCTAATACAAAAAGTAAATTCTGACAAAAGCTGGATCAATTGACCATCCTGGTTGAAGATCAATCAATCAACTATCTTTATAAAGCCCCTTTTACATCAGCAGTTGTCACAAAGTGCTTATACAGAAACCGAGCCTAAAACCTCAAAGAGCGAGCAATGCAGATCTAGTAGCATTGTGGCTAGGAACAACTCCCTAGAAAAGCAGAAACCTAGGAAGAAACCTAAAGAGGAATGAGGCTCTGAGGGGTGGCCAGTCCTCTTCTGGTGGTGCCGGGTGGAGATTATAAAAGTACATGAGACACAGGGACATAAACGGCAGGTCCAGGAGATTGTAGCACGACAGGTTCCATAGTCGCAGGCAGAACAGCAGAAACTTGATCAGCAACACGACAAGGTGGTAGGTAGCAAGTCCGTGGAACAGGTCAAGGTTCCATAGCCGCAGGCTCGGTACACTTTGTTCCGCCCACAACAGACTACTGTAACCTGATTGGCTGAACATTAGGAAGTAGCATTAGTCACTCAAACATGGTGGTGGAAAATTGTGTTTTCTTAAGACAGCATACAAATTGTCCCCTTTTTTGTGGTAGCTCACCATTAAAGTTAGTTAAGGAGGAAACCGGCACCCTTGAAGCCTGAATGGAGGATGTTTTAATTATGAGCCAGTCACCGGGGGACAGAAGTGTATAGCCAGCGACATACATTTAAGTTGAACGCAGAGTTAAATTGAGGACTCATCATGGATATAACCTGTTTTAGCATGGACATTGCCATTGAGGGCATCCACCATTTAAAAGTAGTTAACTGGGTGGGGATTCCTATGAGTTGGGAGCAATCAGCCAATGAAGAAGAACAAATGTGACCACTTTAAAATTGCGCTGCCCATGATGTCACAGAAGCTATAATGGCACAGACAGAACGATTAGTATATACAGTACCAGTCAAAAGTTGACACACCTACTCATTCAAGGGTTTTTCTTTATTTTTTACAATTTTCTACATTGTGGAATAATAGTGAAGACATCAAAACTATGAAATAACACATATGGAATCATGTATTAGCAATTTTAGATTTTAGATTCTTCAAGTAGCCACCCGTTGCCTTGATGACAGCTTTGCACACTCTTGTTCTTCTCTCAACCAGCTTCACCTGGAATGCTTTCCCAACTGTCTTAAAGGAATTCCCACATATGCTGAGCACTTGTTGGTTGCTTTTCCTTCACTCTGCGGTCCAACTAATTCCGAACCATCTCAATTGAGTTGAGGTTGGGTGATTGTGGAGGACTGGTCATCTGATGCAGCACTCCATCATTGTCCTTCTTGGTCAAATAGCCCTTACACAGCCTGGAGGTGTGTTTAGTCATTGTCCTGTTGAAAAACAGATGGGATGGCGTATTGCTGCAGAATGCTTTGGTAACCATGCTGGTTAAGTGTGCCTTGACTTCGAAATAAATCACTGACAGTGTCACCAGCAAAGCAGCCCACACCATCACACTTCCTCCTCCATGCTTCATGGTGGGAACCACACATGCAGAGATTATCCATTCATCTGCTCTTCATCTCATAAAGACACGGTGGTTGGAACCAAAAAATCTCTAATTTGGACTCATCAGACCAAAGGACAGGTTTGCCCCAGTCTAATGTCCATTGCTCGTGTTTCCGGGCCCAAGCAAGTCCCTCTTATTGGTGTCCTTTAGTAGTGGTTTCTTTGCAGCAATTCGACCATGAAGGCCTGAAGGCATGTGTGGTCTTTGCTAGGTAAAGCCCCGCCTTAGCTCAGCTCACTGATCACCATAGCAACACCCACCTGTAGCACGCGCTCCAGCAGGTATACTTCACTGGTCATCCCCAAAGCCAACACTTGCTTTGGCCGCCTTTACTTCCAGTTTTCTGCTGCCAATGACTGGAACTGCAAAAATCACTGAAGCCTTACATCTTCCTCTCTAACTTTAAGCATCAGCTGTCAGAGCAGTTTACTGTACCTGTACAATCACTGTACCTGTACACAGCCAATCTGTAAATAGCACACCCAACTACCTCATCCACATATCGTTATTTATCCTCTTGCTCTTTTGAACCCCAGTATCTCTACTTGCACATCACTCCAGTGCTAATGCTAAATTGTAATTATTTCACCTCTATGACCTATTTATTGCCTTACCTCCCTACTCTTCTACATTTGCACACACTGTATATAGATCGTTCTATTGTGTTATTGACTGTACGTTTGTTTATGTGTAACTGCCTTGTCGCACTGCTTTGCTTTCTTGGCCAGGTCGCAGTTGTAAATGAGAACTTGTTCTCAACTGGCCTACCTGGTTAAATAAAGGTGAAATTATTGTGTTTAATTTACAGTCTCCTCTGAACAATTGATGTTGAGATGTGTCTGTTACTTTAACTATGTGAAGCATTTATTTGGGCTGCAATCTGAGGTGCAGTTAACTCTAATGAACTTTACTCTGGGTCTTACATTCCTGTGGCGGTCCTCATGAGAGCCAGTTTAATCATTGCGCTTGATGTTTTTTGCGATTTAAAATAATGGACTGCCATTTCCTCTATGCTTTTTAAAATATTTTTTTACCTTTATTTTACTAGGCAAGTCAGTTAAGAACAAATTCTTATTTTCAATGACGGCCTAGGAACAGTGGGTTAACTGCCTGTTCAGGGGCAGAACAACAGATTTTGTACCTTGTACCAGCTCGGGGATTTGAACTTACAACCTTTCGGTTACTAGTCCAATGCTCTAACCACTAGGCTACCCTGCCACCCCAATTTTTGAGCTGTTATTGCCATAATATGGACTTGGTCTTTTACAAAATAGGGCTGTCTTCTGTATACCACCCCTACCTTGTCACAACACAACTGATTGGCTCAAACGCATTGTTACGAATCCCTTTTGGACCAACAGTCTAGGGGAGATGGTAATGAGACCCGTAACAACTCATGCAAATTATAATAGTTAAAAGGTAAAAGTGAGAACGAAATAACCACAGACAACTAAATTACCATCAAACACATGGTTTATTAGAAAACACACTGTAATGGGGGGGGGAGCAAGAAAAGGGGCTGAGCTGGACCCAAGGAAAGAAACAATATGCATTCAAAAACAACCCTAAGCTAGACTAGCCTATTTCAACAGCTAACTAACCAAAAATACAGTGGGTGGTCTGCCCAGTTCTAACTAGTGTTTTTAACTAAATTTACCTATGGGTAGTGTATGCTCATGGGCGACTTGTCGTAGTTCCCCCTTTTCCCACCAGCAAACAAACACCATAACCAAAAACAATACTCACAGGTGAGGACAGTGATATGGAGGTGCTCAAACAAAAGATAGCTCAATACATAAAGAGCGATAGAGAGACATAGTAGGAGAGGGTGAAACAGAGCAATCTACAGACATATGGCATTTACAGAGATTGAGCTCTAGAGCAAACAACTGACAGGGTTTTTAAACCAAGGGAAAGGAACTGTGATTGGGTAGGAAATAGGAGGAGGTGTGTCTTCTGATTGATGATTGATTGGTGACTGATTGGGGAGTGGTGATTTTCACCTGTGAAGGTGGAAGGAGAGAAAATAACAGGATACAGGAACAGGAAATATACAAGATATCTGAAAATGGTAAGGCAAAGAGTAGACCATGTATTTATGAAGATCACACAAGAAATATCTGACTGAATAGTAGTGACATTTCGAACGTTTGTGTCTCCATAGTGATGAAAGTGCAAATTGTTCGACCTCTGGAGCCCAAGACCAGAGAGGAGTTCTTAGAATGTGAGTCACAGGATGTTTTCTCATACTGCCCACATCATGAACACACATGACCCCCCCACACACACACACACACACACAATATATCTCTCTCTTTTTGTCTTTTTTTTTTGTCAATTCACTCAGATTCCTACGAACTCATGGTGGATCCTAACTCAGCATGTGGAACACTGCATCTGTCTGAGAAGAACAGCAAGGTGACATGGAGTGAAGGGGAGACTCAAGCCTATCCTGATCATCCAGACAGATTTACCCACTGTGACCAAGTGCTGTGTAGAGAGGGTTTATCTGGAAACTGCTACTGGGAGGCTGAGCTTCGAGGCTGGATTACTGTGGCAGTCTCATATGTGGCTCTTGTGAGGAAAGGAGAGGGTAATGAGTGTAGGTTTGGAGGTAATGATCATTCTTGGAGTTTGGAATGCTCTCCCACCAGTTGTTCTTTCCTTCATGATAATGTTAAGACTAAAATACGATCCCATTGCACCTCCAGAGTAGGCGTGTACCTGGACTACAAGGCAGGAACTCTGTCCTTTTACAGCATTTCTAAAAAAAGTGACCCTCCTCCACAGAGTGAATAACACATTCACTGAACCCCTCTATCCTGGTTTTGGGGTTGGTTTGGAATCATCTGTGAGGATAATGCTTCCCATGCAGTCAACATGATTTTTCTGTGTTTTATATATATTTCCACACTATGAGGTTAGAAAAATACTGTGAAATTGTGAACTGCATCTCAGTGCGAGGCGTCACCACAGACCCTGGTTCATTTCTAGGCTGTATCACAGCCGGCCGTGATTAGGAGTCCCATAGGGCAGCTCACAATTTGCCCAGCGTCATCCGGGTTAGGGTTTGGCCAGGGTAGGCCGTCATTGTAAATAATAATTTGTTCTTAACTGACTTGCCTAGTGAAAAAAAGGTTGAATTAAAAAAAATATATAAACATTTTTAGTATAAAAGTTGTTTGAAAAGACCTGACATTTCAGCCTGTTTTGGGGGAATGGAGTTTTGGCCTGCCTGGTGTTATCTGCAGCTCTTACACTATAAAAGGGCATCATCATAATTTTCACAGTATTATTCCAACCTCATAGTATGGAAATATAAACACTGGGTGCACAAAACATTAGGAACATCTTCCTAATATTGAGTTGCACCCACCTTTTCCCTCAGAACAGCCTCAATTCGTTGGGGCATTGACTGGAAAGCGTTCCACAGGGATGCTGGCCCATGTTGATTCCAATTCTTCCCACAGTTGTGTCAAGTTTGCTGGATGTCCTTTGGGTAGTGGAACATTCTTGATACACACAGGAAACTGTTGAGCGTGAAAAACCCAGCAGTGTTTTTTAAATTTAATTCAGTCTGGTATGAGAACGGTAGCCCCTAACCGCAAAAGCAGGGTGTCTGCGGAAAGCCTAAGTATGACTTACTACCATATATGGGCATACATATTTATAATGCAGGCTGAGCCGATGACCTCATTTCAAGATGGCTGCTAACTACATTCCGGTTAGCATTGTGAAGCATAAACAAAATTATCACAGAATACATTGATACACACCAAAAGCCTGGACTCCACAGCTCATGAGGATATCTTATTTGTCTCCCTGTGACCTACCGTTATTGATCACCAGCCCCGAGAATCAAAATGTTTATTTTACACAACGTTTTTACCAAACATCTTACAAAGTAAACTCAATTTGGTCTGTGTTTACGCTATAGCGACACGGGGAGGGGGGTGTATCAAATGAATGCTTAGGTTGGTAGGAACAAAGCCTATTGCCAATGTTATCGGATGTATTACTTAATGTCAACATCGAATGTCCACTGAGTGACTATCTTTGCGCATCAAAAAGATGACGTTGCCTGCTTACGTGCTGTAGGCATCTATATCCGCTGTATGTCACCCGACACCATGTCGTATAATTGTTTTTTTTATAGTGAACAATAACTTTTTGGCACATCCAGTGTGCAAAAACAGTGCAAGTACCACATTCGGACACTTTGGAGAAGTTGAAAGAACCCTTGAATGTACCCTGGATACGCTTGATATGTTGATATGGTAGAAAATCTGTTTTTTTTACGGAACAAATAGCATTTAGGGATTGCAATTATGTAATAGCACTGGAAATGTCTCATTTACATTTATATGCCACTTTGGAGAGGTTTAGGTAAAGTTGGAAACATCCCGTGACCACACCTGACCACTTACTAAAACGTCTGCCCATTTCTAGTTGTTAGGTCTATTAATCCCATTTTTTTCTCATATGGTTCACATGTTGTGGAAGCCATCTGTGTTTCCAGCTCTAGTCACCAATAATTAACCTATGGCTTGTCAATAAAAGATGACTTTCAAAATTAAAAAGGTTATTTTGTGTGTGCTTGATCTTGTGTATTCTGAACTATGCAACTCCTATCTTTCCTCAATCTCCCAGATGTCTTCTTTCCAAATATAGCAACTGTTTGTATGTCATAATCATGTCATTACACATTAATAGCAGTTACTTTTGGGTATGTCTATTTAGGCGGAAATCTACATTTTGCCATGACATTTAAGAGTTAAACGTCTCCTCCCCTTCATCTACACTGAGTGAATTGACATCAATAAGGGATCATAGCTTTCACCTGGATTTACCTGGTCAGTTTGTCAGGGAAAGAGCAGATGTTCCTAATGTTTTCTGCATTCAGTGTATAAAATACAGAAAATCCAAATTTTGACTGCACTGGGCCTTTAATAGACCAATAAGAAAGAGTTCTGCTCCTGAGCAAGGCAGTTAACCCACTGTTCCCCAGGCACCAAAGATGTGGATGTAGATTAAGGTAGCACCCCACACACATTTCAGTTGTACAACTGACTAGGTATCCCCCTTTCCAATCACAGTAAAAGTTACTTAATTGTTACACAGAAATAATTTGATATTGAGATAAAAACAGCTGCATTGAACTTTTAAGTTAATACGTTTTTGTTTTAAAGACATGGCACTTTATTTTACTTTTTGTTCATTATTGTCTGTTATTTTCTCTCATTGTAATATATACATCGATAGTCCTGTCAAACGTGTAAGCCTAATACTACTTATTAATCAAAACACTTTCTCTTTTATGGCTTCATTACTGTAAAATGTGATCTTTATAGCTGACTTATTTGACACAATTTCCACACACACATTTTAATATAAATATGATATGATGGTCCATGGATGCTCATATTAACAGATCAATGTAGTCCAGGGGTAGTCGGACCCCTGTGGGTACTTGGCCTTATCCACAGGGGTTACTTGAGAATACTCATGAGACTATAGGGTTACTGGTCAAATGCAATTGAGGAGGTACTTCAGGGGTATGCCTGGAAAGGACAGAATGTGATTAGTGGTACAATTTCTTTTTAAAGGTTGTGAATGTGAACCACTGATTGTAGTCTACTCACTCAGTTAATATAGGCTGGCACTAACAAAAACACATGTCTACATTTTATGTAAAATGATCTGATTTATTTATTAATATATTCTGAGTTAACCTCATACCTGAACGTGTCCCAAAGCTTCAGTCGGAGTGGGTGACTACATTAACCAACATGCTTTGCGATTACAAAGTCCCCGTACCTGGGTTGCCCAGCAACGAGTCAACTACAAATGAAGATGGACTCTTCTGAGAAACAACCAGCTGAAGACAATTTTCAAGGTAATATATAAGTTCACAGCTCAACTAATTATACATTTTGACAACGGTAAATTAATATTTAAATTAATAGGTACAATCAAAGAGATATTTAGTTATTTACCCTGCTCTGACCCTAACACAAGGAATGAGCAATTCTAGCTAGCTCGCTTGTGTGCTAGCTGCTGTCTACGTTCGGGTGATTTTGAAATATTGTAGCTCATTCATTTAAATGAAGTATGCATATTTGCATTATATGTTACACACTGTCAATAGAAATAAGACTCCTGTCAACATAAGACATTTGGTCTGTAAACTATCAATAAACTTAAGCCTCTTCTTGGAAGTGTTTTAAGTGTCCTATTTGCCTTTTTTGATGCACTTAATCTTCCTGATCTTGTACTTATGACAGGTGACCCCACAGGAAAGCAGAAAGCTTCTGGGGAAACGGAAAGCTCAAATGTTCAGCCACCTCCAGAGAACAACACAACTTCCCAATCAGCAGGTGCACAGGAAGCACATACACAAGCAGAGGACCCTTCACAAGACAAAGCTCAGGGTAGTCCTGCTCTCTTTATGACCTTTCTGTCTAGAGTCCACACATAGGTAGCTCCCTCATGAGAGAGCTGGGTTGTGTTCAGTAGATAGAGACCGTTTAGAAACAGGGAGGTAACTACCGGAACTTGTACAATAAGAACACCCTTTTTTTCCCCACTGCAAAAATGTTTCAGTATGGTGTGCCTACTTCTCGGCCATGACCTGATGTTTGACAGCAGTTTGTCTTTTCAGCTCCTGCAGCCTCTGAGCAGGTGCAGCAGCAGCCAGGTGGGAGTAGTGATGCTGTGGAGGAAGAGGAGGAGCAAATGGGGATGAAGAAACTCTCTGAGGACATGTACTATAACTATGACGAGCTGTACTCCAGACCAGTCATCACTGCAGACTCGGAGATCCCAGAGAACCTGCTGCACCTTACGTATCTTTTAACACTGTGTATGCCACGTGCCAGAGTTTGTGCGTAGAAGTCTTCACAACCCAGTTATGTTCATGGTATTGTGTTTGTGTATTGCGTTGCACCTTAATTAACATTCTTCCAGGCACTCTTTTGGGTATGACTGTGGGCGCAGGGCTAACCTGCAGCTGCTGGATGAGCGAACGCTGGCCTTTGTGGCTGGAAACCAGCTCATATTCCTGGATGTTCGGACCAAGGAGCAACGCTACCTCCGCTCCTGCAGTGGGGGAGGCATCGGTACCATCATGGTACACACACAAACACAGAAACACTGGCTCTGGATAACCTTAATTCACCTTATATAACCCCATCGGTAACTGTGTTTCTCTGCAGGCCCACCCCAGTAATATGTATTTTGCTGTGGCAGAGAAGGGAGACCAGCCCAACATCGTCATCTATGAGTATCCCTCACTACGACCCTACCGCATTCTCAGAGGTATGGGAACTTTACCACATGCACACAGGCACTCACACCCTTTGTGGTGTTGAAAATAAAACATTTTAAAACTATGTATAAAGAATATTATTAATGATCAAGACATTTGGTTTGAATCCCTATCCGTTAGGTGGGACAGGGCAGGCTTACAGCTTTGTGGACTTTAACCATGAGGGCACCCTGCTGGCCAGTGTGGGTAGTGCTCCGGACTACATGCTGACCCTGTGGGAATGGAGACATGAACAGGTGATGCTGCGCTGCAAGGCCTTCTCACAGGACGTCTACAGGGTCACCTTTTCACCTGACAATCCTGGGCAACTCACCACCTCCGGATCTGGACACATCAAGTTAGTAGCAATCATTCGAGCAAAATGTATTTGTGCGACCACTTTTATACATTTGTTACAAAAGTACTTTATAGAAAGCTGGGCGGAGAGAAAACAGATTTCATCATGAAATATTGACAACAAATACAAAAATGGTGTATTATGTGTACAGTGTCATTCACCATGTGAGTTGATCTCTCATCAATCATTCTTCCAGGTTTTGGAAAATGGCCAGCACTTTTACTGGTCTCAAACTGCAAGGTCTTCTGGGAAGGTTTGGGAAGACTGCCCTGACTGATATTGAGGGTTATGTGGAGCTGCCTGATGGGAAGGTCTGTCCACTGCTCTTTTACATTAAATTCCTGCTATTCATACATAATTGAAATTGACACAAACCAAAAGCAATATTCTCTTGTTCTATGTTGTCCTGATCACATCCCTGCTGTCCGCGTGCCAGGTAGTGTCAGGGTCTGAGTGGGGAAACATGCTGCTGTGGGACGGGGGCCTGATCAAGGTAGAGATATGCCGTAAGGGGGGCAGGACGTGCCACGCTGGCACCATCCAGCAGTTTGCTTTGGACGAGGGGGAGCTCATGACCATCGGCTCCGATGGAGCCATTAGGGTAACCTTTCAGATACTATACAGTCCTCTCAGCCTCAGTCTAAGTGGTCTCTGCTAACCCTAAAAAGCAGGCCTGAACAACTGATCTGCGGCCAGTTTTGTTGATTGCTCGCTGTGTGATATCTTTCTCCACACTGTGCAGGGCTGGGACTTTGAGAGCATTGACACAGCAGACTGTAATGATGACAGCGGTCTGTTTGAGATTGAGCCCATGAACGAGATGGTGATTGGACGCAACGTCAGCCTGTCCTCCATGGTCAAAAGCTGCCTGCCAGACTCTTTCATCTGGTTCGCCCAGGTCAGAGGGCAGGGGTCAAGGGCCAAGGGTCATACAACAACACTTAGCCTAAAGTTTTACAACCATCATAGGTGGTTACCATGGGCTGTATGGGAATCTGTGTAGTGTTATGTTAATGAGTTTAAGTTTGGGATTCCCTCAGAAACGAGATAATTTCTTATTAAATAACGTGTCAAATGTATCTCTTCCCAGGATTCCAATGGAGGCATCTGGAAACTGGATCTTTCATTTTCCAACATTGTGAGTTTCTTTCCATCAGCACAGTGTTTGAGTGTGTATGTGGGACTGTGTGTATTGGGTCTTGTATTAAATTACTCCATTATATTGTGTGTACAGACCCAGGACCCAGAGTGTCTGTTCTCCTTCCATGCTGGAGTGATCCAGGGAATGGATGTGTCCAGCACTAGCCATCTGATGGCCACCACCACTTTAGACCGTGAGAGTGGCCTATCACTGTACACTAATACACACACACAGCACAGATTATAGAAACGCATGATTTTTGTGTCGATATGTTCCAAACACACACTCTTTCTTCCTCTCTTTCTCAGGCTCAGTCAGGATTTTTGACTTCCTTGCAAAGAAAGAACTAACAACCAGCCGCTACAAACAAGGTGGAACAACACTGACCTGGGCGCCACGCCTGGTATGTATGTGAGACTTGACTACAGTGCATTTGGAAAATATTCAGACCACTTTAATTTTTCCACATTTTGTTACGTTACAGCCTTATTCTAAAATGGATAAAATCTTTATTTTCCCTCATCAATCTACACACAATACCCAGAAATGACAAAGCGAACAGTTTTTAAAAGTTTTTGCACTTTTATTAAAAATTAAAAACATACCTTATTTACATACAGTTGAAGTCGGAAGTTTACATACACTTAGGTTGGAGTCATTAAAATTAATTTTTCAACCACTCCAAACTTTTTGTTAACAAACTATAGTTTTGGCAAGTAGGTTAGGACATCTACTTTGTGCATGACACAAGTAATTTTCCAACAATTGTTTACAAACAGATTATTTAACTTATAATTCACTGTATCACAATTCCAGTGGGTCAGAAGTTTACATACACAAAGTTGACTGTGCCTTTAAACATATTGGAAAATTCCAGAAAATAATGTCATGGCTTTAGAAGCTTCTGATAGGCTAATTGACATAATTTGAGTCAATTGGAGGTGTACCTGTGGATGTATTTCAAGGCCTACCTTCAAACTCAGTGCCTCTTTGCTTGACATCATGGGAAAATCAAAAGAAATCAACCAAGACATCAGAAAAAAAAATTGTACACCTCTACAAGTCTGGTTCATCCTTGGGAGCAATTTCCAAATGCCTGAAGGTACCACGTTCATCTGTACAAACAACACTATGCCAGTATAAACACCATGGGAATCACGCAGCCATCATACCTCTCAGGAAGGAGATGCGTTTTGTCTCTTAGAGATGAACGTACTTTGGTGCAAAAAGTGCAAATCAATCCCAGAACAACAGCAAAGGACCTTGTGACGATGCTGGAGGAAACAAAAGTATCAATATCCACAGTAAAACTAGTCCTATATCGACAACCTGAAAGGCTGCTCAGCAAGGAAGAAGCCACTGCTCCAAAACCACCATAAAAAAGCCAGACTACGCTTTGCAACTGCACATGGGGACAAAGATCATACTTTTTGGATATATGTCCTCTGGTCTGAGGAAACAAAAATAGAACTGTTTGGCCATAATGACCATTGTTATGTTTGGTGGAAAAAGGGGAGGCTTATAAGCCAAAGAACACCGTCCCAACCTTGAAGCACGTGGTGGTAGCATCATGTTGAGTGGCCATCACAAAGCTCTGACCTCAATCCTCAATCCAAAGAAAATTTGTGGGCAGACCTGAAAAAGCGTGTGCGAGCAAGGAGGCCTACAAAACCTGACTCAGTTCAACAGCTCTGTCAGGAGGAATGAGCCAAAATTCATCCAACTTATTGTAGGAAGCTTGTGGAAGGATACCTGAAACGTTTGACCCAAGTTAAACAATTTAAAAGCAATGCTACCAAATACTAATTGAGTGTATGTAAACTTCTGACCCACTGGGAGTGTGATGAAATAAATAAGAGCTGAAATAAATCCTTCTCTCTACTATTATTCTGACACGTTACATCCTTAAAATAAAGTAGTGATCCTAACTGACCTAAGACAGGGAATTTTTACTCTGATTAAATGTCAGGAATTGTGAAAAACTGAGTTTAAATGTATTTGGCTAAGGTGTATGTAAACTTCTGACTTCAACTGTAAGTATTCAGACACTTTGCTATGAGATTCAAAATTGAGCTCAGGTGCGTCCTGTTTCCATTGATCTTCCTTGAGATATTTTTACATCTTAAATGGAGTCCACCAATGGTAAAATGAATTGATTGGACATGATTTGGAAAGGCACACACCTATCTATATAAGGTCCCACAGTTGACAGTGCATGTCAGAGCAAAAAACAAGCCATGAGGTTGAAGGAATTGTCCGTAGAGCGCCGAGACAGGATTGCGTCGAGGAAAATCATTTCTGCAGCATTGAAGGTCCCCAAGAACACAGTGGCCTCCATCATTCTTAAATGGAAGAAGTTTGGCACCACCAAAAATTTTCCTTGAGCTGGCCACCAGGCCAAACTGAGCAATCGGGGGAGAAGGGCCTTGTCAGGGAGGTGACCAAGAACCCGATGGTCACTCTGACTAAGTTCCTCTGTGGAGATGGGAGAACCTCCCAGAAGGACAACCATCTCTGCAGCACTCCACCCATAAGGCCTTTATGGTAGAGTGGCCAGACGGAAGCCCCTCCTCAGTAAAAGGCACATGACTGCCTGCTTGGAGTTTGCCAAAAGGCACCTAATGGACTCTCAGACCAACAAGAAACAAGATTCTCTGGTCTGATGAAACCAAGATTGAACTCTTTAGCCTGAATGCCAAGCGTCACGTCTGGAGGAAATCTGGCACCATCCCTACGGTGAAGCAGCGGCAGGTACAGGGAGACTAGTCAGGATCGAGGGAAAGATGAACGGCGCAAAATTCATCTTTCCCTGTGCATCGACACTCCCCATCCAACCTGACAGAGCTTGAGAGGGTCTGCAGAGTACAATGGGAGAAACTCCCCAAAAACAGGTGTGCCAAGCTTGTAGCGTCATACCCAAGAAGACTCGAGGCTGTAATCACTTCCAAATGTGCTTCAACAAAGTACTGAGTTAAAGGTCTGAATACTTATGTAAATGTGATATTTCTGTTTTTTTTATTTTTTTTAATGCATTTGCAAAAATCTCTAAAAACCTGTTTTTGCTTTGTCATTATAGGGTATTGTGTGTAGATTGATGAGGGTAAAAACAATTTAATCCATTTTAGAATAAGGCTGTGAATAAGGTCAAGGGGTCAGAATACTTTCCGATGGCACTGTATATGGTAACATAATCATTCATGCAGTGCCTTGTGTTCTTCAACTAGGTCTCAACTTGCTTTGCTTATCTGTGTACTGTACCGTGTGTTGAGATTGTTCTGTGTGGCCCTTGCCTGTGTGTGTAGGTGAACCCTAGTGGAGGGCTGGTGGTGGTGGGCTTTGAGGACGGGGTGGTCCGTCTGCTGGAGCTCTACAACCCCCAGAGTTTACGAGTGGTTGCCGGGCGCAGTCGCTATGGAGATGCCGAGCTCCGTCTCAAACAGGCCTTCAAACCCCACAATGCAGCTGTGACGGCCATTGCATATGAACGTAACGGCGAGATCCTAGCTACTGGGGTAGGGAAGGCTGCAGAATGTTGGCCAATGGGCAATGTGAAATTGTAGACCTAAAACAAACTGAATCGGAATAATAACAAATATCAATAATCCTCTCCCCTCCACCATCCCTCCTTCTCTCTTTTCCTCTCTAGAGTATGGACCGCACTGTGTTCTTCTTCACCGTGGGGGACAGGTATGACCCCATTGGGTTTGTCACAGTACCAGGTCCTGTACAGGGTCTGGAGTGGTCCCCCCAGTCACATGTAAGTCTGATCCCAGATCAGTGACAAATGTATGCAAGACAATGGCACGTGAGTTTAGTTAGAACCCTTCTGTGTGTGTGTGTTCAGGGCAAAAACACCCTGCTGGTCCTGTGTAGGAGTGGTCATGTAGTGGAGGTCCAGTCTCCAGACCCAGAGGCCCAGAACCACGGCACCACCTACCAAATCTCTGGCCTCCCCACAAGAAACTTCACCTTCAGCAGCATCAAGTCACACATCAAGGTCTGGCCCTCACTGTCTGGGAACAACTGTACTGTAAACACATTTTAATTTGATTTATTTATCCAGGATAGTCCACTTAGTAACACTTGCCACTGTTTTCCAAGGAGTCATGGGTTCCATAGAATCAATAAAACATACACATCACATAAAAGCTGTCTAGGTAAAAAACACAGTTTATACAGAAGCATACACATCATACTTAGTTGGAAACGTACATAAGCACGCTCACATTATATCTGTCTGTTATCTGCTTTGTGGACAGCTCTTTTGGTTCAACTCTCGCATGGGTGTGTCACTGTGAGCGTGTTTTTCAGCGGGAGGAGGAGATTGCGCGCAGGCAGGCTCTGAAGGAGAAGAAGCAGAAGGAGAGAGAAGCACAGCTGAAGAAAGCCAAGGAGGAGGGCCTTGAGCCCACTGAGGAGGAGCTGCAGGAGGTAGAGGAGGAGGAAGAGCTGCCCCCTCTTTACACCCCTGACCCCCCCAGCCCTCTCTGCTGTGGCTTCTACTCTCTTCCTGGGGCCTTCTGGCTCTCCATGGTACATACACACACATTAACAGGGCCATCTCTCGCTCTCTCTACAATGCACATTTACATTTTAGTCATTTAGCAGATGCTCTTATCCAGAGCGACTTACAGCTAGGTGGGACAACCACATATCTCAGTCATAGTAAATACATTTTCCTCAATAAAGTAGTGCTAGAAGGGAGTCAGTGCTAGAAGGGAGGGAAAAAGTAAAGTGCGAGTGTTAGTTCACAAAAGGTAATTATTTATTTTTGTGGGGGGTGAGGAGGGGTTCTGTGGGATTATTTAAGATACTCCTTGAAGAGGTAGGGTTTCAGATGTTTTTGGAAGATGGGCAGGGACTCTGCTGTCCTAGCTTCAGGGGGAAGCTGGTTCCACCATTGGCGTGCCAGATCAGAGAAGAGCTTTGAGTGGGAGCTGCCCTCCCGTAGGGGTGGGAGGGCCAAGGGACCAGTGGTGGTAGAGTGGAATACTCGGGTAAGGGTGTAGGGTTTGAGCATAGCCTGAAGGTAGGGAGGGGCAAGTACCATGGTCTTGTTGTGGATGAGTCTTCGACTGGAAGCCGGTGGAGTGTGCGGAGGAGCGGGTGAAAACCAGGCTCTCTCTCCATATCTCTCTCAGGGAGGCTATGATTCGGGGTTCCTGTACCACTGTAAGTTTTCCGAGCAGCAGGGTGAGGACCTGTTACAGCGCAGGGATGAGCCGTTCACCTTCCTGCCTGTCCAGAATACAGACGAGGACCCCATCTGCACCATCACCTTCAGGTAAGGGACTATACAACTGATGGCTGAAAATGTTTTCTGTATCAGTGTGTCTGTATTGTGTTCTGTAATGTTGTAACTGCAGAGGTTTGTAGATGTTCTGTTAATGTGTGTACAGTCGTATAAAAAGTTTGGGCACCCCTGACAATTTCCATTCATAAATAATTGTGTGTTTGGATCAGCAATTTCATTTTGATCTATCAAATAACTGATGGACATAGTAATATTTCAGTAGTGAAATGAGGTTTATTGGATTAACAGAAAATGTGCAATATGCATCAAAACAAAATTAGACAGGTGCATAACTCTGGGCACCCCAATAGAAAAATCACATCAATATCTAGAATAGCCTCCTTTTGCTAAAATAACAGCCTCTAGACGCTTCCCATAGCCTCTAATGAGTGTCTGGATGAAGGTTTTGGACCATTCCTCCTTACAAGATTTTGAGCAGTGTTTTGGGTCGTTGTCTTGTTGAAATATCCAGCCCCGGCGTAACTTCAACTTTGTGACTGATTCTTCAACATTATTCCCAAGAATCTGCTTATTGAGTGGAATCCATGCGACCCTCAACTTTAACAAGATTTCTAGTACCGGCACTGGCCACACAGTCCCACAGCATGATGGAACCCCCACCAAATTTTACTGTGGGTAGCAAGTGTTTTTCTTGGAATGCTGTGTTCTTTTGCCGCCATGCATAATGTCTCTTGTTATGACCAAATAACTCAGTCCACAGGACCTTATTCCAAAATGAAGCTGGCTTGTCCAAATGTGTGTTTGCATACCTCAAGCGACTCTGTTTGTGGCGTGTGTGCAGAAAAGGCTTCTTCCGCATCACTCTCCCATACAGCTTCTTCTTGTGCAAAGTGCGCTGAATTGTTGAACAACGCACATTGACACCATCTGCAGCAAGATGATGTTGTAGGTCTTTGGAGGTGGTCTGTGGGCTGTTTTTGACCGTTCTCACCATCCTTCACCTCTCTGATATTTTACTTGGCCTGCCACTCCTTAACAAGAACTGTGCATGTGGTCTTCCATTTCCTCACTTTGTTCCTCACAGTGGACACTGACAGCTTAAATCTCAGCGATAGATTTTTGTAGCCTTCCTCTAAACCATAATGTTAAACAATCTATGTTTTCAGGTCATTTGAGAGTTGTTTTGAGGCCCCCATGTTGCCACTTCAGAGGAGAGTCAAAGAACAACAACTTGCAATTGGCCTTAAATACCTTTTTCTCATGATTGGATGCACTTGTCTATGAAGTTCAAGGCTTAATGAGCTCATCAAACCAATTGTGTGTTCCAATGAATCAGTGCTAAGTAGTTACAGGTATTCAAATCAACAGAATGACAAGGGTGCCCACATTTTTTCATAGCCTATTTTTCACATCTGATTTAATTTCATACAACTTAATATTGCTACGCTAAAAATCTTTGTCTGGACAATACCCCAGTACTCAGCTTTTATTAGAAAATGAACGGCATGCCACTGTGATCATTTTCTGTGACGACAGAGTAAATTATTATGCAGCCTCAGAGGGGTGTCCAAACTTTTTCATACGACTGTATATGTTGACACGTTGTTGTGGTCTCTCTCTGTCCCAGCTCCAGCAGGCAGCTGTTGCTGTGTGGCATGCAGTCAGGCAGTGTCCGGGCCTACCCTCTGCAGCCGCCTGACTTCCACCTCACATCCATGCAGGCCTTCTGGGCCCTCAGCGTCCATGACAACCAGTATGGACAGCTGCGCCAGCTGCGCTGTAGCTTTGACGACCAATTTGTCCTGACAACAGGGGAGGACGGCAACATCTTCTCCTTCAGCCTACTGCCCCAGGAGGACGTGCTTAAAGCCCTGCAGCGCAGCAAGGCCAAAGTCCCCTCACCACGGGTCAGTGGGGGGCAGGGAAGGGAGGGTAGAATAGAGGGATGGAGGAAACGAGTGGGACAATAACCTCATGAATAACACAAAAGTGAGTTCCAGTTCTGTGGTTGCCTGTGTGTGTTGTTGGTGAAACAGGTTGGCGTTGAAATGGAGGGTGTGGCCCAGGATATCGAAGACCCGTCGGCATACAGGTGAGGAAGAAACCTAGAGACAAACTCATACAAATGCACACCTGGCTAAAGGCAAACCAGCCCCTCGCTCGCTACCCCTCTGTTACACATCCCTCTCTTTCTTCCCCTCTATTTCTCTCCCTCCCCCACTTCCCTCACTGTAGCATTGAGACGGCTAAGCAGAAGTTGGAAATGGACCGTATGCGTCGGGAGGCTGAGATGAGGAAGGTGGAGAGACGTAAGATGCTGGCCGAGCTGCAGAACCAGTTCAAACAGCTACTGGAGAAGAACCAGGGTCTGCCCGAACACGTCCGCTTGCACCGCACGGTACACACTCACAAACCCATACACCCCTGCACCCTAAATCCACCCCTTCGTCCCGAAGTGTTTAGTATCATAACCAACCAAAAAGCATTTGAATGTTTCTGTGATAAACCTAATAAATTGTAGCATGTTTCTGGCCACAGCCCAAGAGAATCTAGTGTGTATGTGTAGGAGTTGGAGCTGGATTGGCGGTTCCGTGAAGAGACTGAGAGGATGACGGCCCAGAGGGTGAGAGAGGCCAGGAAGGAGCTGGCCTGGGAGGAGGAACGCCACCGCATCGGACTCCAGAAACTACAGGAGAGGTACTTAACCAGCAACCACTCAATCTGCACTTTCACCTGGTAGTGCACTTAGGGAATGGGTTGACATATCAGATTTGCCCTCTGGCTCTTCCAGGTTCTGGGATTCTCTTGAGTCGGACACAGTTACTGTGGTAGCGTTCCAGAGTGACCACAGGATCTCCACCTATCGTCTGCTGGCACTGTCCCAGAGGTTCCACGAGCTGAAACAGAGGGGAAGGGTGGGGGGCCCGGGGACAGTGGGGCAGGAACGTTGGAGGAACAAAGCCGATGCCGGCAAAGACAGTTCCAACATCACAGGTAGGAGAGCGGGGAGAGAGCCATGTTCTGTTATAATCTCCACCCGGCACAGCCAGAAGAGGACTGGCCACCCCACATAGCCTGGTTCCTCTCTAGGTTTTGACCTTTCTAGGGAGTTTTTCCTAGCCACCGTGCTTCTACACCTGCATTGCTTGCTGTTTGGGGTTTTAGGCTGGGTTTCTGTATAGCACTTTGATATATCAGCTGATGTACGAAGGGCTATATAAATAAATTTGATTTGAGAGAGAGAATGTGTGTGTGTGTGTGTGTGTGTGTGTGTGTGTTTTACCTGCCATATCATAATGTGTGTGTCCCTGGCCAGCGGACCAGGAGGACCTGGGTGAGGAGGCTGTTATGGCGCCCCATGTGGTGCGTCCAGGGGGCAGCAAGCTGGCTGGCCGCCAGGCAGAGAAACTCCGCAAGGCTACGGAGAAGGCAGAGCGGGCCCGGGTTAAGATAGAGAAGAGGAGGAAAGAGTGGGCTGAACTGTGAGTCTGTTATCATATGGCCTCTGTTGAAGTTTCTCGTCTCCGTTTCAGAATTTCTGTCCTCACTCTTCCCGACATGACTGTATCTCCATGTGACTGCTTAGGTATGCCACAAAGCCTAATGAGAACTGTGAGGATCCGGAAGATGTGCGAGCCATCCGATTGGCTACGGAGAACATGGGTGACTTCAAGCTGAAGACTGCCAAAGACTTTACGGTCCCAGAACACCTGAGGATGAACGCAGAGAAGAAGAGAGCTCAGCTGGTCCACTTAGAGGAGAAGGTACTAGGTTACATCTCACACTTTCTCTCAATCTTTACCATTCAAAACCAAATGTACTACTATATGTAATACACTAATAGACCTGGCGACCTCTGTACCTGACCCCCACCCAAACTATGTCCTCCACTCGTTACCTGTATTAATGGCACCTGTTTGAACTTGTTATCAGTATAAAAGACACCTGTCCACAACCTCAAACACACTCCAAACTCCACTATGGCCAAGACCAAAGAGCTGTCAAAGGACACCAGAAACAAAATTGTAGACCTGCACCAGGCTGGGAAGACTGAATCTGCAATAGGTAAGCAGCTTGGTTTGAAGAAATCAACTGTGGGAGCAATTATTAGGAAATGGAAGACATACAAGACCACTGATAATCTCCCTCGATCTGGGGCTCCACACAAGATCTCACCCCGTGGGATCAAATATCCCAGAACCACACGGGGGGACCTAGTGAATGACCTGCAGAGAGCTGGGACCAAAGTAACAAAGCCTACCATCAGTAACACACTACGCCGCCAGGGACTCAAATTCTGCAGTGCCAGACGTGTCCCCCTGCTTAAGCCAGTACATGTCCAGGCCCGTCTGAAATTTGCTAGAGAGCATTTGGATGATCCAGAAGAAGATTGGGAGAATGTCATATGGTCAGATGAAACCAAAATTGAACTTTTTGGTAAAAACTAAACTCGTTGTGTTTGGAGGACAAAGAATGCTGAGTTGCATCCAAAGAACACCATACCTACTGTGAAGCATGGGGGTGGAAACATCATGCTTTGGGGCTGTTTTTCTGCAAAGGGACCAGGACGACTGATCCGTGTAAAGGAAAGAATGAATGGGGCCATGTATCGTGAGATTTTGAGTGAAAACCTCCTTCCATCACCAAGGGCATTGAAGATGAAATGTGGCTGGGTCTTTCAGCATGACAATGATCCCAAACACACCGACCGGGCAACGAAGGAGTGGCTTCGTAAGAAGCATTTCAAGGTCCTGGAGTGGCCCAGCCAATCTCCAGATCTCAACCCCATAGAAAATCTTTGGAGGGAGTTGAAAGTCTGTGTTGCCCAGCAACAGCCCCAAAACATCACTGCTCTAGAGGAGATCTGCATGAAGGAATGGGCCAAAATACCAGCAACAGTGTGTGAAAACCTTGTGAAGACTTACAGAAAACGTTTGACCTGTCATTGCCAACAAAGGGTATATAACAAAGTATTGAGATAAGTATTTGGTCAATAACAAACATTTATTTTCCACCAAAATGTACAAATAAATTAATTTAAAAAATCCTACAATGTGATTTTCTGGATTTTTTTTCTCATTTTGTCTGTCATAGTTGAAGTGTACCTATGATGAAAATTACAGGCCTCTCTCATTTTTTAAGTGGGAGAACTTGCACAATTGGTGGCTGACTAAATACTTATTTGCCCCACTGTATGTTTGTCCCTCTGTGTCTGTCAGATCCATGAGAGGAAGACGCAGATGAACAGTCGCATAATGGCCCTAAGGGACACTAAGGTGAGCCTCGTGTCACGCCTGCGCTCCCAGGCCCAGCAGCTACAGGCTGTCCATGAGCGCCTAGCGCCTCATTTCTGCAGCCCTGCCCCCACCCTGCCCTCCCTGCTGCCCGAGGAGACCCCTGAGACGAAGCTACGCTACACCCGCACCACCCTGCAGCGCTATGGGGCCCTGAGGGCTCAGAGGTAGGTCTGGCCTGGGACTGGGACCGGAGCAGAACTTATTGTAGGTTCATAATAACTCATCAATTACAGATCATTGATTAAAAACAGTTATCACGTTCCTAAGTCTAAAAGTCAGTCTGATCCAACAGATTTTTGTCGCCAAAAAACTACATATTTAAAATGAGTGATTTTAAAATGAAATATTATAGAAACATAATAATAATAATAATAATAATAATAATTCAGCGATAATGATTATTATGCTAATCCTACACACAGGGCCTGTACTCGTGGCCAGGAACTAGAGGGGGGGCAGACTCTGCTGGAACAGCTGGAGGCAGAGATAGAAAAACAGGAGGAGACCCCCTGCCATACACCTGCAGATAGGAGAGAGAGGGAGGTGGAGGAATCTGGGGTGACCGAGCTGGAGGAGGAGATGAGGGAGGTGGAGGAGATCAGGCTGCTGTATGAAGAGGAATCCCTGCTGGAACAGGTCAGCCTTTCCAATAGTTTACTTTCCAGGTGGGATGCAAAGGCCCTCAATGCAACATCCAGGCTCTGGCATCAAATTGTCAACTGAAACCAAGCCAACTCATTCTTCCCCTCTCTCTTATTTCTCTCCCTCCCTCCATCCCTTCCTCTCCTCTCAGATGTCGTCGTCAATGTGGCAGTTTGATGCGGAGCTGTGCCTGCTGCGTCACGAGAAGCTGTGGCTAGACATCCAGATGAAGCTGGCTGACCTGCGCCATGTCACCCTGTTCCAGGAGCTGCTGCTGCTCAAAGAGTTTGAGAAGAGAGAGAACTCCTTGCAGGAGAGACTCAATGCCTGCGTGGAAGAAGAGGAAGACCTCAGGGTACCTAGGTGGGAAGGAAGGGGTGTGTGTGTCTCTGTATTCCATATTACCATCATCCCATTTCTCTCCTCAGTCTAAGTTGGAGGAGTGTAAGCAGGCACTGGAGCTGAAGCGGAGGGACATCTCCAAGCTCCAGGAGAGAGAGAGGGCCATAGCTGCCACCTTCCAGGCCTCTCTAGGGGAGAACAACAAGTTTGCTGACTTCCTCACCAGGGTCTTCAAGAAGAAGATCAAACGCGTCAAGAAGAAAGAAAAGGCCGGAGATGACGGTTAGTCCTGGACCCATCTGAAAGTGTGATTGTGTGCGTGAGTGTTTAATGTATGGTTGATCAGCCCAGCTCATCCTGTTGTTTTCTACCAGAGGAGCAGGAGGACAGTGATGAAGATTCTGATGAAGAGTCTGACTGGGATGAGGATGAGGATGACAGTGGCTCAGAGAGCGGTGGTCCTCTGGATGACAGCGTCTGCCCCCCAAGTCAGTCGCTACCATTCACCTTACAGTATTCTCAGTTATACACCACATTGTACTCCATTATTTAGCCACAGATATGCACTCTGTCTTTGTCTAGCTGTCTGTATGTCTTTGTGCGTGTTCCCCCAGACTGTAACTCAGAGCTGTTTGAGAACACGGTGCAGCTCCGTGAGCGTCGTCTGGACCTCGAGGAGCTGCTGGTGGAGGAGAGGAAGACTGCAGACAACCTGAGGAAAGAGTGTGACTCCCTCGTCAAGAAGGTACACATTTTCTGACCCCTTTCCGATCTTCTACTTCCATTTCTTCTCTCTATATCTCCATACATTCCGTTTCCCATTTAACCACTCCATCTTGTCATTTTCCACTGTTCCCCCTTTGTCTACTTCACTCCTGTTTTTTCATCTCATCCTCCACTCCCAAAGCTTTTCTTGTTGACCACTAATCATGCTAGTTCTCAACACCACCTTAGTGTATTTCTGTCTTCTTTTCTGTCTTTCTTGACATTCATTTAATTGTCATCCAGTCTGTATTGTGATTGTGTGATTTAGGAAAAAGTGGTTCATGGCAGTCTGAAAGCAGCAGAGGGAGACCTGGAGCTGTTCAACAGAGAGAAACAACAGAAGCTCAATGAGCTGGATGTGGTGGTTCCCCTCAGACTGCACCAGGTGAGGAGAGAAGTCTCTCTCTCTTTCTGGGTCTCTCAATTGTCTTGCCTCAACTCCTTGCATCCTTTCCCCCTGTCCTTTCCTCGCCTCCTCAAAACGTCAAAGAGAAGGGAGGAGAGGATTTGAGGGAACACGTTTGTAAGAAACGTGACTGTCCTTGTTCACTCGTACATCATCACATGTCATCATGCTTTTAGTTATTAGTGGTCAATATAAGTAACAAAACTAAGTCAACAACCCATATTCAAAAAAACAAATTATTTCTCCCTCTGTGTACCAGATAGAGTTTGTGAGCAATGGGGTGGTACCGTGCAGCCTGGCCCCAGCACTGGTGCTGAACACAGTGGCATTGGGAGGACTACAGGAGAGGATTAAAGAACTGCAGGTGGAGAAGAGTGAACAGAGAGACCTCTACAGACAGGCCAGGCAGCAGCACGTCCAGCTCATTCACGACCGCAAGGACATGGAGGCAAAGATACAGAGTAGGCTGAGGGGACTAGGGGCACAAAACTGTGGAGAAAATGTGAAAAACCGATCCTCCAGTTCAAAATAAGATACTGCAGATCACGATTGCTTCCAGTGCATCGTAGACATGCCCTGTTTACAGTAAACTGTGTGTGTGTGTGTGTGTGTGTGTGTGTGTGTGTGTGTGTGTGTGTGTGTGTGTGTGTGTGTGTGTGTGTGTGTGTGTGTGTGTGTGTGTGTGTGTGTGTGTGTGTGTGTGTGTGTGTGTGTGTGTGTGTGTGTGTAGGTCTGGAGGCGCGCTGTGAGCAGCTGATGCTGATGAAGTTTGGGAAGCTAGTGGACCTGGAAGCCTTACAGACTCTGTCTGGCAACAGAAACCTGGAGGAGATGAGACAGGATAGCAGAGTCCGAGAGGCCGCTTACACACAGGAGGTCAGACAGTGGGAGGTATGGCAGTGTGTATGTGTGAGTAAGGTGTTTGTTTATGATACACACACACACAAAGGTGTTTTGTTTATGATACGTGCGTGTGTGTGTGTGTCAGGTGAAAGTGACAGAGGCCCGTCATGCGGTGACAGAGGTGACAAGGCATCACACCGAGCGTCTCCTCAGTATGAACAGCCTGCTGAGCCAGAAGAAAGAAATGGAGGACAAACTCAACACCAGGCAGAGCAGGATGGTACTGTGTGTTTCAAAGAGTGTGGTTTTTCATCATTTGTGAAAGTGCTTTTATGGCTCCCGAGTGGCGCAGTGGCACTGCATCGCAGTTGCTAGCTGTGCCACTAGAGATCCTGGTTAGAGTCCAGGCTCTGTCGCAGCTGGCTGCGCCCGGGAGACCCATGGGGCGGCTCACAATTGGCCCAGCGTCGTCCGGGTTAGGGGAGGGTTTGGACGGTAGGGATTAGAGGTCGACCGATTATGATTTTTTTTTAAATAATGACAATTACAACAATACTGAATTAACACTTATTTTAACTTAATATAAAACATCAATAAAATCAATTTAGCCTCAAATAAATAATGAAACATGTTCAATTTGGTTTAAATAATGCAAAAACAAAGTGTTGGAAAAGAAAGTAATATGTGCCATGTAAAAAAGCTAACGTTTAAAGTTCCTTGCTCAGAACATGAGAACATATGAAAGTTGGTGGTTCCTTTTAACCTGAGACTTCAATATTACAAGGTAAGAGGTTTTAGGTTGTAGTTAATATAGTATTTATAGGACTATTTCTCTCTATACCATTTGTATTTCATATACCTTTGACTATTGGATGTTCTTATAGGCACTTTAGTATTGCCAGTGTAACAGTATAGCGTCCGGCCCCCTCCTCTTCTCTGGGCTCGAACCAGGAACACATCGACAACAGCCACTCTCGAAGCATCGTTACCCATCGCTCCACAAAAGCCGTGGCCCTTGCAGCGCAAGGGGAATAACTACTCCAAGTCTCAGAGCGAGTGACGTTTGAAACAGTATTATCGCACACCCAGCTAACTAGCTAGCCATTTCACATTGGTTACACCAGCCATTAGGCTGATAGGCTTGAAGTCATAAACAGCGCTGTGCTTTCGAAGAGCTGCTGGCAAAATGCACGAAAGTGCTGTTTGAATGAATGATTACGGGCCTGCTGCAGACTGCTCTATCAAATCAGACTTAATTATAACATAATAACACACAAAAATACGAGCCTTTGGTCATTAATATGATCGAATCTGGAAACTATCATTTCGAAAAAACAAAACGTTTATTATTTCAGTGAAATACGGAACCGTTCTGTATTTTATCTAACAGGTGGCATCCATAAATCTAAATATTCTTGTTACATTGCACAACCTTCAATGTATGTCATAATTACGCAAAATTCTGGCAAATTAGTTCGCAATTAGCCAGGCAGCCCAAACTGTTGCATATACCCTGACTCTGCGTGCAATGAACGCAAGAGAAATGACAATTTCACCTGGTTAATATTGCCTGCTAAACTGGATTAGTAGTTATAACTAGTGATTATGATTGAGTGTTTTTTATAAGATAAGTTTAATGCTAGCTAGCAATTTACCTTGGCTTCTACTGCATTTGCGTAACAGGCAGGCTACTCGTGGAGTGCAATGGTTAGAGCGTTGGACTAGTTAACTGTGCGGTTGCAAGATTGGAACCCCTGAGCTAACAAGGTGAAAATCTGTCATTCTGCCCCGGAACAAGGCAGTTAACCCACAGTTCCACAGTCATTGAACATAAGAATGTGTTCGTAACGGACTTGCCTAGTTAAATAAAAGGTATAAAAAAACTTCATAAAAAAAAAAATAATAATCGGAAATCGGCCCCCAAAAATACAGATTTCCGATTGTTATGAACATTTTAAATCGACCCTAATTAATCGGCCATTCCGGTTAATCGGCCGACCTCTAGTAGGGATGTCCTTGTCCCATCACGCACTAGCGACTCCTGTGGTGGGCCGGGCGCAGTGCATGCTGACACGGTCGCCAGGTGTTCGGTGTTTCCTCCGACACATTGGCGTGGCTGGCTTCCGGGTTAAGCGAGCAATGTGTCATGAAGCAGTGCGGCTTGGTTGGGTCGTGTTTTGGAGGACGCATGGCTCTCGACCTTCGCCTCTCCCGAGTCTGTACGGGAGTTGTAGCGATGAGCAAGAGTGTAACTACCAATTGGATACCGTGAAATTGGAGAGAAAAAGGGGGTAAAAAAAAGTGCTTACATGATAGTGTGTATGCATGATATGACATGTTTATGTGGAGTAAATAACAGCGTGTGTGTGTGTGACCTTCTGTGCATAGACGGCGCATATAGCTAACATTCCCCTAAAGTAAATTGAATTAAATTGCCAAAATAAGCTCCTACACCAGAAAGCATGATTTGGACACAGTGTGTCCAAGCTTATTTTAAAAAATAACCTGTGGATTGTTTTAAATCGCATAGCCTACAGTCGGAAAAGACACAATACATTATTTGCTATTAATTTCTATTGGGCACAAAATAATCTGAAACACAACCAAAACATACAGCAAATGCATCCAACAAATGTATAGAGTCACATTGATGTAGTCATTGCATGCTATGAATAATGGTGACATTGTATTTGTCTACCCTTCTCATAGGCCTGTTATATGGATCAGACAACGTCATTTTTATTGATCTCTTTGTTAGTGTCTGCAGAGTAGGCTACCCTGTAATTTTTGGAGACATTCTGCTGTCTCCAGTTATAAAAGGGCACATTTTTCCCCTTCAAAGAAAGAAGAGGAAACATATCTGATATAGCCTAGGCCTATACTCTACGCCAGGGTTCCCCAACTGGGGATTTTATTGTTGGACATAAAGGACTGTAAAAACAACAGCAAATCAGTCCAAGTGGTTTTAATTTTGGAAATCTGTTCCAAAGTATTCCCATGCATAATAGATAGATATACTGTATGTGATCATATACAGATCTAAGCAAGGTTTGAAATTATTATGTTTTAGTCAAATAGTATATCTATTTGGGCCTCTTGCGGTCAATTTGCAGTCGACAACTTATTTGTAATTATGTTCCTTCCCCTGACCATCCGTCTGCTCAATCAATTGTTTTTTTTAAATCGGCCTGCAGCGGAATTTAGTTGATGATCCCTGCTCTACGCCAGTACGCATTGAACTGTATTTTTTTTAGAACAGTGATTGCATTACATTATTAGCCAAAATTATGACTATCCAATCTAGTCATCACATTCGGAATCATGGGCTATATTACATAAATCTGCAAATGTCCTTCCTGTCTAACCTTCCTGTTTGGCCCTGTTCGGGCGGGGGTGTCCTCGGATGGGGTCACAGTGTCTCCTGACCCCTCCTGTCTCAGCCTCCAGTATTTATGCTGCAGTAGTTTGTGTTGGGGGGCTAGGGTCAGTTTGTTATATCTGGAGTACTTCTCCTGTCCTATTCGGTGTCCTGTGTGAATTTAAGTGTGCTCTCTCGAATTCTCTCTTTCTTTCTCTCTCTCGGAGGACCTGAGCCCTAGGACCATGCCTCAGGACTACCTGACATGATGACTCCTTGCTGTCCCCAGTCCACCTGGCCGTGCTGCTGCTCCAGTTTCAACTGTTCTGCCTTATTATTCGACCATGCTGGTCATTTATGAACATTTGAACATCTTGGCCATGTTCTGTTATAATCTCCACCCGGCACAGCCAGAAGAGGACTGGCCACCCCACATAGCCTGGTTCCTCTCTAGGTTTCTTCCTAGGTTTTGGCCTTTCTAGGGAGTTTTTCCTAGCCACCGTGCTTCTACACCTGCATTGCTTGCTGTTTGGGGTTTTAGGCTGGGTTTCTGTACAGCACTTTGAGATATCAGCTGATGTAGGAAGGGCGATATAAATACATTTGATTTGAAATGCAATGATACATGGAATGCTATATTATAAAAGGTGCATTTTGTATGGTAAAAATGTGCTTCCCAAACTTGAAAGTCACATGCCGTGTGTGTGTGTCAGGGTACCCAGTTCCAGGGCCGTCGGCATGCTGAGGAGGACGAGAGGCGGAGGCTGTACCAGCTGGTCCAGAGTCAAGCTCAGGAGGCAAACGCCCTCCGCCAGGAGATCAACATCCTGTCCAGAAAGGGGGGTCACATCCTGCCCCCCAGCCAGGCCCCATTGCCCCCCCTGCCCGAAGCTCCATCCCGCTCCACCCGTACCAACCCAGAGAGGCTCAACAGACACTTCAAACTGGGAGGGGGGCATTCATCCACCAGCAGCCAGGGGGGTGGAATAGAGCCTAAACACTCACATTGATAATACCCACACATATTATACAAAGATAACACATTCATACATTAACATTAATACCTCTCATACTGTATTTTTGCTCACCTGTCCCACACTGCTCCCCCCTCTTCCTCACACACACATACTTATACCTAGCTGTAAACAAGATCTTTCAGAGAATAAACTTGTTAGATTTGATTGACTTAATGGTCTTCTTTTGTGGTATATAGCTCCTTATGCCATTCTGCTCTGGGAGTGTTGGGAAGGGCAGAAGACACATTTCCGTTCCCACCAATGGACAAAAAATTATCTATTCTATTATGTTGAAGATTTCAACCAACTTGCACATAGAACTGAGGATTTGTCTCTACTCAGACCATGACAATTAGTTTTCCAATGCAATTTGAACCTTATCGAAGTACCGGTTAGGTGATACTGATGATTTTTCGCCACAGCAAGTTAGGATAACTAACATGGCAGGTTAGGAGAACTAAAGCAGCAGGTTATGTAAATTAACATAGCAGGTTAGGTGAATGAGGATAATGTTAGGAAACGGTTAGGCTTCGCTATAATGTTCGTTGTCAACGACTTGTCCCCGACACAACCACTAAATGGAGCTGTAGGCCTACTTCATCTAGCCACAACAGTAGAAACTGTGGCAACAAATCATCAGTAACATAACACCAGTGGGCCATTCCTAACATGAGGTGCCTTTTCTGTCCCAAAGAAATAGCACTTATTATTTAGTGTAAAGTGTGCATTCCAAAAGGCTTTAAATATAAGGTCAGGTGTCCATTACTTTAAAAATACAAACATATGGATCTTGGAAGGGAATTCTATGCATTTTGAACACTTCAGTGGATTGCCATGTCGCCGGGTGTTATTCATCAACTTCCACGATAAAATATGAGCCATAAAATATTTCATTTTATAGTTCTAGTTAAATTCATCAATAAAGTTTTTTTTCATGTTCATTGTATTTATTTCATTTAAGATTTTCTCTGTGTCCCGGAAATCACTTTCCTGTTTGTTGTAATTCTCCATTTAAGAAAACAACCTCTTCCTACAATGACACCACATTCAGGATGTCATTTCTTTTGTGCAAAGCTAAATAAATAAACACTCAGTTCTATCTATTTTTTTTGCATGTTGTTAGTCTGTATGTCCCACTCAAATGTCCACCCTGTTCTGCTAAATTCTAGAGAAAATTAACAACATTTAAAAATGTTAAAATATGTTTGAGAGAGAAGTTAAAATCCTGTTCAAGTGATCACCATCATGCTAGCTCAATCAAGCATTTCGCTACACTCGCATTAACATCTGCTAACCATGTGTATGTGACAAATAAAATTTGATTTGATCTTGCTTACTCACAGAACTATGGCTAATTTAGGCTCCAAATGCCTACCGTGTTAGGTTTCACCTTTTTAGGATTACGCAACTAAGAGGTTGTAAAATGCACCTAAAACATAATTAAGTGCCTGGGCTAGACCAATATATTTTTCTGAAAGTCAAATATCCTCTTTCTGATTTAGAATACTAAAACAATTCAAAATATATACTTTTCCAAAAAATTGTTATGAAGTCCAAAAGCCACCACATTGTAGGAATGATCCAGGTGGTACACAACATGCATGTGCTTGCACGTCCAGTGGTTCTCAACCTTTTTCTGTTACTGTACCAGCAACAGAATGTTGCACCTGCCTGTAGTACTCCTGAAGTACACCCTCATGCTATGCTCTCATGAGTCTTCAAGTACCCCCGTGGCTAGGCCAAGTACCCCTAGGGATCCTTGTACCCCGGTCACTGGTTACCACTGCCAAAGGCATAAATCCTGCCTATTTTGACATTGCTTCTTAAAATCTGATTTTAAATCTAACCCTAACCACACCGCTAACCTTATGCCTAGCTTTAAATTATTGTTTTTTTATTTTTTATTTCACCTTTATTTAACCAGGTAGGCTAGTTGAGAACAAGTTCTCATTTGCAACTGCAACCTGGCCAAGATAAAGCATAGCAGTGTGAGCAGACAACACAGAGTTACACATGGAGTAAACAATTAACAAGTCAATAACACAGTAGGAAAAAAAGGGGAGTCTATATACAATGTGTGCAAAAGGCATGAGGAGGTAGGCGAATAATTACAATTTTGCAGATTAACACTGGAGTGATAAATGATCAGATGGTCATGTACAGGTAGAGCTATTGGTGTGCAAAAGAGCAGAAAAGTAAATAAATAAAAACAGTATTGGGATGAGGTAGGTAAAAATGGGTGGGCTATATACCGATAGACTATGTACAGCTGCAGCGATCGGTTAGCTGCTCAGATAGCAGATGTTTGAAGTTGGTGAGGGAGATAAAAGTCTCCAACTTCAGCGATTTTTGCAATTCGTTCCAGTCACAGGAAGCAGAGAACTGGAATGAAAGGTGGCCAAATGAGGTGTTGGCTTTAGGGATGATCAGTGAGATACACCTGCTGGAGCGCGTGCTACGGATGGGTGTTGCCATCGTGACCAGTGAACTGAGATAAGGCTGAGCTTTACCTAGCATGGACTTGTAGATGACCTGGAGCCAGCGGGTCTGGAGACGAATATGTAGCGAGGGCCAGCCGACTAGAGCAGGTCGCAGTGGTGGGTGGTATAAGGTGCTTTAGTGACAAAACGGATGGCACTGTGATAAACTGCATCCAGTTTGCTGTGTAGAGTGTTGGAAGATATTTTGTAGATGACATCGCCGAAGTCGAGGATCGGTAGGATAGTCAGTTTTACTAGGGTAAGTTTGGCGGCGTGAGTGAAGGAGGCTTTGTTGCGGAATAGAAAGCCGACTCTAGATTTGATTTTCGATTGGAGATGTTTGATATGAGTGTGGAAGGAGAATTTACAGTCTAGCCAGACACCTAGGTACTTATAGATGTCCACATATTCAAGGTCGGAACCATCCAGGGTGGTGATGCTAGTCAGGCGTGCGGGTGCAGGCAGCAAACGGTTGAAAAGCATGCATTTGGTTTTACTAGCGTTTAAGAGCAGTTGGAGACCACGGAAGGAGTGTTGTATGGCATTGAAACTCGTTTGGAGGTTAGATAGCACAGTGTCCAAGGACGGGCCGGAAGTATATAGAATGGTGTCGTCTGCGTAGAGGTGGATCAGGGAATAACCATAGAGGAAGAGGCAAAGCACTAAAATCTGTCCAAAATAAGGCCAATGCGTTTATATGTGCTTACTGGTGGCTGTTTAACAGTCTGATGGCCTTGAGATAGAAGTTGTTTTTCAGTCTCTCGGTCCCAGCTTTGATGCACCTGTACTGACCTCGCCTTCTGGATGATAGCGGGGTGAACAGGCAGTGGCTGTTGGCTGGTGGTTGGTGGTTGTTGTCCTTGATGATCTTTATGTCCTTCCTGTAACATCGGGTGGTGTAGGTGTCCTGGAGGGCAGGTAGTTTGCCCCCGGTGATGCGTTGTGCAGACCTCACTACCCTCTGGAGAGCCTTACGGTTGTGGGCGGAGCAGTTGCCGTACCAGGCGGTGATACAGCCCGCCAGGATGCTCTCGATTGTGCATCTGTAGAAGTTTGTGAGTGCTTTTGGTGACAAGCCAAATTTCTTCAGCCTCCTGAGGTTGAAGAGGCGCTGCTGCGCCTTCTTCACGATGCTGTCTGTGTGAGTGGACCAATTCAGTTTGTCTGTGATGTGTATGCAGAGGAACTTAAAACTTACTACCCTCTCCACTACTGTTCCATCGATGTGGATAGGGGGGGTGTTCCCTCTGCTGTTTCCTGAAGTCCACAATCATCTCCTTAGTTTTGTTGACGTTGAGTGTAAGGTTATTTTCCTGATACCACACTCCGAGGGCCCTCACCTCCTCCCTGTAGGCCGTCTCGTCGTTGTTGGTAATCAAGCCTACCACTGTTGTGTCGTCTGCAAACTTGATGATTGAGTTGGAGGCGTGCATGGCCACGCAGTCGTGGGTGAACAGGGAGTACAGGAGAGGGCTCAGAACGCACCCTTGTGGGGCCCCAGTGTTGAGGATCAGCGGGGTGGAGATGTTGTTGCCTACCCTCACCACCTGGGGGCGGCCCGTCAGGAAGTCCAGTACCCAGTTGCACAGGGCGGGGTCGAGACCCAGGGTCTCGAGCTTGATGACGAGCTTGGAGGGTACTATGGTGTTGAATGCCGAGCTGTAGTCGATGAACAGCATTCTCACATTCTCACATAGGTATTCCTCTTGTCCAGGTGGGTTAGGGCAGTGTGCAGTGTGGTTGAGATTGCATCATCTGTGGACCTATTTGGGTGGTAAGCAAATTGGAGTGGGTCTAGGGTGTCAGGTAAGGTGGAGGTGATATGGTCCTTGACTAGTCTCTCAAAGCACTTCATGATGACGGAAGTGAGTGCTACGGGGCGGTAGTCGTTTAGCTCAGTTACCTTAGCTTTCTTGGGAACAGGAACAATGGTGGCCCTCTTGAAGCATGTGGGAACAGCAGACTGGTATAGGGATTGATTGAATATGTCCGTAAACACACCGGCCAGCTGGTCTGCGCATGCTCTGAGGGCGCGGCTGGGGATGCCGTCTGGGCCTGCAGCCTTGCGAGGGTTAACACGTTTAAATGTCTTACTCACCTCGGCTGCAGTGAAGGAGAGACCGCATGTTTTCTTTGCAGGCCGTGTCAGTGGCACTGTATTGTCCTCAAAGCGGGCAAAAAAGTTATTTAGTCTGCCTGGGAGCAAGACATCCTTGTCCGTGACTGGGCTGGGTTTCTTCTTGTAGTCCGTGATTGACTGTAGACCCTGCCACATGCCTCTTGTGTCTGAGCCATTGAATTGAGATTCCACTTTGTCTCTGTACTGACGCTTAGCTTGTTTAATAGCCTTGCGGAGGGAATAGCTGCACTGTTTGTATTCGGTCATGTTGCCAGACACCTTGCCCTGATTAAAAGCAGTGGTTCGCGCTTTCAGTTTCACGCGAATGCTGCCATCAATCCACGGTTTCTGGTTAGGGAATGTTTTTATCGTTGCTATGGGAACGACATCTTCGACGCACGTTCTAATGAACTCGCACACCGAATCAGCGTATTCGTCAATATTTTTATCTGACGCAATACGAAACATGTCCCAGTCCACGTGATGGAAGCAGTCTTGGAGTGTGGAGTCAGCTTGGTCTGACCAGCGTTGGACAGACCTCAGCGTGGGAGCCTCTTGTTTGAGTTTCTGCCTGTAGGCAGGGATCAGCAAAATGGAGTCGTGGTCAGCTTTTCCGAAAGGGGGGCGGGGCAGGGCCTTATATGCGTTGCGGAAGTTAGAGTAACAATGATCCAAGGTTTTACCACCCCTGGTTGCTCAATCGATATGCTGATAAAATTTAGGGACTCTTGTTTTCAGATTAGCTTTGTTAAAATCCCCAGCTACAATGAATGCAGCCTCCGGATAAATGGTTTCCAGTTTGCAAAGAGTTAAATAAAGTTCGTTCAGAGCCATCGATGTGTCTGCTTGGGGGGGGGATATATACGGCTGTGATTATAATCGAAGAGAATTCTCTTGGAAGATAATGCGGTCTACATTTGATTGTGAGAAATTCTAAATCAGGTGAACGGAAGGATTTGAGTTCCTGTATGTTTCCTTCATCACACCATGTCTCGTTAGTCATGAGGCATACGCCCCCGCCACTCTTCTTACCAGAAAGATGTTTGTTTCTGTCGGCGCGATGCGTGGAGAAACCCGTTGGCTGCACCGCATCGGATAGCGTCTTCCCAGTGAGCCATGTTTCCGTGAAGCAGAGAACGTTGCAGTCTCTGATATCCCTCTGGAATGCCACCCTTGCTCGGATTTCGTCAACCTTGTTGTCAAGAGACTGGACATTGGCAAGAAGAATGCTGGGGAGTGGTGCGCGATGTGCCCGTGTCCTGAGTCTGACCAGAAGACCGCCTCATTTCCCTCTTTTTCGGAGTCATTTTCTTGGGTCGCTGCATGCGATCCATTCCGTTGTCCTGTTTGTAAGGCAGAACACAGGATCCGCGTCGCGGAAAACATATTCTTGGTCGTAATGATGGTGAGTTGACGCTGATCTTATATTCAGTAGTTCTTCTCAACTGTATGTAATGAAACCTAAGATGACCTGGGGTACTAATGTAAGAAATAACACGTAAAAAAACAAAAACTGCATAGTTTCCTAGGAACGCGAAGCGAGGTGGCCATCTCTGTCGGCGCTGGAAAGCCTATCTGCTCAGATAGCTGATGTTTGAAGTTGGTGAGGGAGATAAAAGTCTCCAGCTTCAGCGATTTTTGCAGTTCGTTCCAGTCACAGGCAGCAGAGTACTGGAACGAAAGGCGGCCAAATGAGGTGTTGGCTTTAGGGATGATCAGTGAGATACACCTGCTGGAGCGCGTGCTACGGATGGGTGTTGCCATCGTGACCAGTGAACTGAGATAAGGCGGAGCTTTACCTAGCATGGACTTGTAGATGACCTGGAGCCAGTGGGTCTGGCGACGAATATATAGCGAGGGCCAGCCGACTAGAGCATACAAGTCGCAGTGGTGGGTGGTATAAGGTGCTTTAGTGACAAAACGGATGGCACTGTAATTTTTTGTTTATACATTTTTACTATATACCCATTTTGACTTTGTGGCTGTGGCAACCTATACTGAACAAAAATATAAACGCAGCATGCAACAAATTCAAAGATTTTACTGAGTTACAGTTCATATAAAGAAAATCAGTCAATTGAAATAAATGCATTAGGCATTAAGCTATGGATTACACATGACTGAGAATAGAGATATGCATCTGCTACCTCACAGGTACCTTTAAAAAAAAAGTGGGGCGTGGATCAGAAAACTAGTCAGTATCTAGCATGACCACCATTTGCCTCATGCAGCACGACACACCTCCTTTATACAGATTTGATCAGGCTGTTGATTGTGGCCTGTGGAATGTAGACCCATTGCTCTTCAAACGCTGTGTGCAAAGTTTCTGGATATTGGCAGGAACTGGAACACACTGTCGTACATGTCACATACACATGGTCTGAGGTTGTAGGCCGGTTGGACATACTGACAAATTCTCTAAAATTATGTTGGCGGCGGTTTATGGTAAAGAAATAAACATTCAATTCTCTAGTGTACATTCCCGTAATCAGCATGCCAATTGCACACTCCCTCAAAACGTATGTTGTGCGTGACAAAATTGCAAATTTTATTGTCCCCCGCACAAGGTGCACCTGTGTAATGATAATGCTGTTTAATCAGCTTCTTGATAAGCCACACCTGTAAGGTGGATGGATTATCTTGGCAAAGAAGAAATGCTCACTAAATAATTTTGTGCACAACATTTGAGAGAAATAAGCTTTTTGCATGCATGGTACATTTTGGGGATCTTTTATTTCAGCTGATGAAACATGGGATCAACACTTTTCAAGTTATGTTTATATTTTTGTAAAGTGTAGTAGGGTGCTAGGGAGTAACTAGCCCCCCTAAGAATTACAGAGGGAGGGGGGGTGCAGATAACCCCTAGTACCCTACCCCTGGTTGGGAACCACTGCATTAGTCGATTAGACGAAGCCAAGGACAGCGCAGTAAGAAGATTCACGAAAACTGCTTCTCCAATAGAAATCCCCGATCACACTTGAAGGCGATGTCATGGCGACGTTGGCAAACTAAACTCATGCGCAGAAATATGTCATCGGGTCTAAGCAACGATTTTTTAAAAACTATCTGTGGTCTCGCGCCAAACTGTGCATGTGCAGTCCGTCATATACGCCACAAATTAAAACTTGTCATTTATTTATTTTTTTAACCTTTTTTTAACCAGGCAAGTCAGTTAAGAACATATTGTAATGACCTGACTAGATCATAAATGAACAATTGTCCAGACAGAGGCTTGAGTTTGCGAATTGACGGTTTATTAAACTAACTTTACACAGGCTACTGTTTGGGCCGTAGCACACGCCAAATAGAAGACAGATAACCCACAAGCCAATCGTGACCTTCTCTTGTGAAGCCCAGACGTAAGAGAGAGAGAACAAAGGCTGAACCTGGTCTTAACTTCCAATGCTCCACCCCCCTGCCCAACCCCCCTCCACGCCACTCCGCCAACCACCAGGATGCCCGGCATCAGAACATTCCAGGCATTCCCATGATTGGCAGATAGCAGGTTGATTGACAGGTCGGACCCCGCGAACACCGGGTACTGGTCAGTACAACACAACCACCTCCTAGCCTAACACATAACACACAGCTGTCTGTGCGGGTCGCTACACAGCCCCCCCACCACAAAGTCCCTCGTCCCCGAGGGAACAAACAAAGTCTCTGAAGCGACCCGGAGGTCTCCTTTGCCTGCGTGGCCATGATGGTCGCAGAGTGCCCCTCTGGGAACCAGGGGATGAAGGCAGGGATATGGGTGACAAGGAAGCGGGAACGGGTAATACAGTCCGTGGCTCTGGGGAACCACGCGGTGACACAGGAGGGGAGACAGGGGGAGTGGGCTGTCTGGAGCCTTGTCTGCGGCACCTGAGGGTGGGTGCCTGGAGAATGTCATTGCCAGAGAGGGGAATTGTGGGGGTTCCTGGGTTTGGGGAGAAGAGGCCCCTCTGTATGGGGCTAACCTGTCCCGGTGCAGTGCCACCTTTCTCCCCCTGGGAGGAAGCTGCACCCGGTACACAACCTCCCCTACCCTCTCCAGGACACTGCAGGGTCCCACCCAGTGACTGTCCAACTTGGGGCATCTGCCTTTTTTCCTTAGGGGGCTGTAGACCCAGACCAGCTCCCCAGCTACAAAGTGCCTTCCCCGGGTGTGCACGTCATAGTTCCTTTTCTGCCTCACACCGGCATTCACCAGCTGCTCTCTGGCGAAGGTGTGGGCTGTCTCCAGGCGGTCCTGGAGTCTCCGGGCATACTCCGGCCCCGGAGGAACATGAGGGCTATCCAGGGGCCGACCAAACGCCATCTCCGCAGGGGTGCGGATCTCTCTCCCCAGCATGAGGAGGGCAGGCGTGCAGGAAGTGGAGTCTTGGACAGCGGAGCGGCATGCCATGAGGACCATAGGCAGGTGCTTGTCCCAGTCACGCTGGTGATTGGAAGAGACGATGGCCAGCTGCTGTCCAAGCGTTTTGTTGAAGCGCTCCACAAGGCCATCACTTTGAGGATGGAGAGGAGTAGTGCGGGTCTTGTGCATACCCAGCCTCTCACACATGGTGGCGAACACACGGGACTCAAAGTTTCTGCCTTGGTCGCTGTGGATGGACTCTGCAGCTCCAAACCTGCTGAACATCCCCGCTGTCAGGGCGTCGACGATGGTCTCTGCCTCCTGGTCAGGCAGAGCATAGGCCTCGGGCCATTTTGTGAAATAGTCCATGGCCGTGAGCACCCAGCGGTTTCCACTGTCTGTGGTGGGGAACGGCCCAACTACATCCACTCCCACCCTCTCCATGGGAGCCCCCACTGGGAACTGTTGGAGCTGAGCATGAGAGAGGCCTGGGGGGCCCTTTCTCGCTGTGCAGTTGTCACAGCGGCGACAAAAGTCCTCCACATCCCTCTTGTGCTGCCCCCAGTAGAAGCCCTGACGGAGACGGCGCAGTGTTTTTGTGACCCCAAAGTGTCCAGTCCCCACCCCCCCATGAGTACTCTGGAGCACAGCCTCCCGCAATGATTTTGGGACCACCACCTGCCACCTCTCCTCTCCCGTAGCTGACTCCTTCCATGCCCGCTGTAGCACGCCATCAGCAGTCTCTCAAACTTCGACCACAACCCTTTGGTCGCGAGTGAGAGCGCTGTCACCTCTTCCCATGGTGGCCTCACCTGCGCCTCTACCCACTGTAGCACTGGCTGTAGGTCTGTGTCCCGTCCCTGCTGCTGCCGCCATTCAGCCACGTCAACAGTCTGCAGCTCACAGCAGACAGGCCCGCTCGCCCGACACACTGTGGCACATACACCCTCCTCTGCCCGCAGCTCTCTCTCCCGTCCCTCTCTCCGTTCACAGTGGCGGCAGCCGTCTGCAGTACAGGGCCGACGGGACATGGCGTCGGCGTTGGAGTGGCGTGCCCCTGCCCTGTGCACCACCGTGAAGTCATACGGCTGCAGCTCCTCCATCCAGCGTGCCACCTGCCCCTCTGGCTCTCTGAAAGACATGAGCCACTGGAGAGCAGAGTGGTCAGTCCTTACAGTAAAGGGCAGACCACCAAGGTAGTACTAGAAGTGTTTGACGGAAGCCACAACAGCCAAGAGCTCCCGCCGGGTGACACAGTAGCGGCGCTCATGTTTGTCAAATGTTTTGCTGAAGTACGCCACCACTCTCTCCCCCTCTGGCCCCACCTGGGCCAGCACACCACCCATGCCCACATTGCTCGCGTCTGTGTCCAGGATAAAGGGCAAGGTGAGGTCAGGGGGGGCGAGCACGGGGGCCTCGATCAGTGCACGTTTGAGGGTGTTGAACGCCTCCTCACACTCCACTGTCCAAGTGAAAGCCTTGTCCTTCGGCAGCAGGCGGTTCAGTGGAGCAGCAACGCTTGAGAAGCCCCGTACAAACCTCCTGTAGTACGAGGCCAGGCCCAGGAAGCTCTTCAGCTGACGCTGGTCGGTGGGGTGGGCCAGTCTCTGACAGCCCCTACCTTGTCCTCCATGGTGCTGATCCCCTCCTTCCCCACTCGGTGGCCCAAGAAGGACACCTCTCTCCTCATGAAGTGGCACTTCTCGGGGTGGAGCTTCAGACCTGCGGCAGCCACCCTCTCCAGCACACGCCGTAGCGCCCCCAGGGCTGACTGGAAGGAGCTGCCATGGGCCAGGATGTCATCGAGGTATACCAGACACTGCTGTCGGGGGATGCCATCCAGCACCCTGTCCATCAAACGCTCAAAAGTAGCTGGAGCGTTGCACAGGCCAAAGCACAGGACCTTGAACTGCCAGTGTCCTCTGTTAGTGGAGAACGCAGTTTTGGCTCTGGCCTCTGGGGAGAGGGGCACCTGCCAGTAGCCACTGCGGAGGTCTAGTGAGGAGAACCAGGAGGACCCCCTAACCAGGTCCAGCGACTCATCGATACGTGGTATGGGGTATGAGTCCTTCCTGGTTACCTCATTCAGCCGCCTGTAGTCCGCACAGAACCTCAGCTTGCCCCCCTTCTTCGGAACCATGACGACTGGCGCCGCCCAGGGGCTGTCTGAGGGCTCAATGCAGTCTGCCCGCTGCATCTCCAACACAGCCTTGTCTGCCGCCTCCTGGCGTGCCAGCGGGATACGGCGGGGACGCATCTTGATGGGTCGAGCATCACCTGTGTCGATCTCATGCTGCACCAGATGAGTCTGACCCACCTCTTCCTCACTCAACGCAAAGCTGTCTCTGAATTCAAACAGCAACTGCCACAACCGTTCCTGCTGCTCAGGGTCAAGACCAACACAGTTCCTCCCCCATATCTCCCTCACTGCAGACAGTGTCCTCTCCTCTCCCATCTGGGGTAGCTGGGCTGGGGGGGTGCGGCCCGGGCTCACAGAGGGCTGTGTCATGGAGGTAGCTGGGGGAATGTAACACACCGCGGTAGGTGACAGGGGGACTGGGGAAAAGTCACACACAGCTGTGGGGGAGGGGGCGCAGCCATGAGTCTCTGCTGCTTTAACTGTTGGAGTAAAGGGTTTGTTGGGTTGAGTGAATGTGACATTAGGGGGGGCCATGGTGACTTCCGTCCCTCCCTGGAAGCTCAGTGTGCCCCTATTTAGGTCTAACTGGCAGCCTGTGCTCCTAAGAAAGTCCAACCCCAGGATACAAGGGTCCTGCACAGCCGCCACCCACACAGGATGACGCACAGTCCTGCCCCCTACTTGTCAGAGTCATTATTCCCTTCCCTTTCATGGGTGCCAGCTCACCTGTGACTGTGCGGAGCTGCACAGTTGTAGGCTCACACTGAGTCCAACCTGGCACAATATCTGGCCTCACCAGGGTTACTGTGGACCCAGTGTCCACCAGGGCGGAGCAGGGCACCCCCTCCACAGTGACAGGGACATGACAAAAGTCCCCAACACAGGTCCGGCCCACCACAACAACAGGCTCCATCCGCTTGCCCTCGTCTGCTTCTGGGGGAAGTGGAGCCTTGCTTCCCTGTCTGTGCCGGTGGGCTCCTCCTGAAGATGATGGTGGTTGGGATAGAAAGCCAGGGGTCCGCACTACCCGGTCTATGCGGACCCCGAGCCGTTTCCCTGAGCTCTGGGGGACATGGGGCAACCTCGGCGCAGATGGCCTGGCTGGCCACAACCCCAGCAGACCCTGGGACCAGGGCGTGTGTTTCGTTCCGCCTGTAGCGACACAGCACGAATGAGTTTTGTCATTTCGGCCACCCAAGCAGGCTTTTCCGGCTCCGGGCTGCTCTGCCCCCCAGCTCGCACAGAGGGTGTGTCTCCCTGCACCCCCACCCCCACCAAAGCCCCAGCTGAAGCCCCAGCCCACAATCCCCGTTCTCACCTACGGTAGCTAGCCACATAAGTCAGCTAGCTAGCTGGCTAACTTGTATCATCGTTTTTACTTCTGACGCCAATGTAATGACCTGACTAGATCATAAATGAACAATTGTCCAGACAGAGGCTTGAGTTTGCGAATTGACGGTTTATTAAACTAACTTTACACAGGCTACTGTTTGGGCCGTAGCACATGCCAAATAGAAGACAGATCGTGACCTTCTCTTGTGAAGCCCAGACGTAAGAGAGAGAGAACAAAGGCTGAACCTGGTCTTAACTTCCAATGCTCCACCCCCCTGCCCAACCCCCAGGATGCCCGGCATCAGAACATTCCAGTGATTGGCAGATAGCAGGTTGATTGACAGGTCAGACCCCGCGAACACCAGGTACTGGTCAGTACAACACAACCATCTCCTAGCCTAACACATAACACACAGCTGTCTGTGCAGGTCGCTACAATATTCTTATTTTCAATGACGGCCTAGGAACAGTGGGTTAACTGCCTGTTCAGGGGCAGAACGACAGATTTGTACCCCCCAGCTCGGGGGTTTGAACTCGCAACCTTCCGGTTACTAGTCCAACGCTCTAACCACTAGGCTACGCTAGTTTTCACGAGGTTCAAGTACGAGGTTCAAGTAATAACATGTTCAACTAGTTAAGACATTGTCTCGAATATAGGTTGTTTAGATTTCGAGAACATTAACAACTAGGAAGACATTTCTGCCTCTCATTGACTTCTCAAACCACCGGCTTGGTCTGTTTCGCAAATGTTCCCATAAATCTTGCAATGTTGCGCCTCTGGGTTTAGAAACTCTGTGGCAAGGCGTTGGTGAAGGGGAGGGAAATAGTAACCTAACCAATGACGTCAGAGGAGGCAAAACACACATACTCGTCATTTAAACCCAAGCGGGAAAGCAAAATGAACATTGGGCTTTCGTGAAATCTCCAGTGAAGGTCCACGTGCCGTTTGTATTTTATTGGTGAAAGTTAGGACAACATGGTGAGGACGAAGGCAGACAGTGTCCCCGGAACTTACAGAAAAGGTAATGTTCTGCAATCAAAACCTGATGAATATGTCATTAGCTTGCTGCTTGAGTGCTGAACTGGAATCGCTAACGTTAGCTACTTAATTACCGTAGCCAACTGTAGTTTTGCGAACATAATTGCGACTCCTACATTTTCTATTTTTCATTAACTTGATCGATTTCATTGATTAGCTAACATGATTGACTGGGTTAGATGCCTGTCTCCCGCCATTTCAATAGAATCGTGAACACCGCTCACGGGTATGCCAACCCAGCCGGATGTTGCGTTATCTAGTTAGCTATGTTATCACATCTCATCATTTTTGCAGGATTGGATTGTTACCCGAAACTTTACTTGCACCAATAAGTTTCATTTTTGATCGTCACTGTACAACTAAAGATTTGATAAAGAATTGGCGCAACATGTCTTTTTATTAGCGTCTTTGGTTAGCTAACGTTAACAGACTTTTGTAATTCATTATCCTCAATCTGGCGGTGACTTCGCCGCCCAAATTAAGGAAGCCAGCCATGCATATATGGCGGTGTCGATTTCTTTGCCAGATCAGACTAAACTCTGCATTACAATATAGCTATTAATACTTTGCTTGTAAAAATGACTTGTTAGTTAACGTATTTATACATTTTCAGCTGTGGCTGCAGCTGCACCCAGGAAGTCATTGGGTGCCTCGATTTCTGCTAATGCATTAAGCAGCTCTCAAGCAGGCACACCTGGTGAGTCATGATTTCATTCACCTTAAAAGTAACATTGACTAGCTAATAACCATATTTCAATGTAATCTTAGTTATGTGACAGACATTTTTGGTAGATGACAAACAACTTGCCTCCAGATAAGTTTCTTGCAGATGTCTAAATGTTGTTTTGCAGCTAAGAGTAAATTTGCTGGTGGTAATCCTGTGTGTCCTCGGCCCACCCCAACTTGGCAGAAGGGAATTGGAGATTTCTTTGGTGGGCCCAGCAGGAAGCCTGACAAAGAGAACCACCTCCCCCAGTCAGATGATGAAGAGGCCGGAGTTAGTGGAGTGTCCAAGTCATCCAGGATGTACGTTCATTCTATTTAAGCATCGTTTTAGGACTCGTCTAAAAGCGGCCCCAAAATGCCTACTGCTTTAGTGCTTGCAGAAGTTCCTCTTAAATCTGTTTCAAAAACATTGCCAATTTCAATGTTGCCAATACAAAGTATGCCTAATGATTGTTAAATGCAATGTTTCTTTTACACCTGTTCCTCTGAGGTATTTTGCCAAAGCCGAATCAATGGGTTAGAAGTACAGTCCTGCTGTTTCTGGAAATGTATTGAACCAAGTTTGAATGTACATCTAGCTGTTTGTATGCAAGTTATCCGGTGTTGAGCCAGGTTTCAAATTTTCAGGATGCATCTGTATGATTTTCAGTGTGCTGCAAAGCCTAGTTTGCAGGACACTGAAGTTAATATTTAATTATAGGCGAAACCACATGGATTTTATATTTGCTGGCCTATCTAATGTCAATCACTTGCCTTTCAGTTCCAGACCACTGCCTGCTGAGGGTGAATGAGCTTAGACAATGGTGCCCCACTTGAAAAGCCATTGCCTCTAATACTTGAATGGGTTGGGTATCTCTTTGTATATAATTATTGATTGATTCATGTTTTTGTACAGATGTTTAATAAACTTTTATTAATCTTGATTCCATAATGTTGTCACAACCTGGATGATATTTGATAGCCAGCTCTTGTTTGAGGCCCACATCAAGTGTGACCTTTGTTTTAATATATAATTCTACTGAACATTGACAGGTTACAACCTATGCTGTCACAACCTGCAGCTGAGCGACTTATCCACGCCTTTATCTCATCCTGTTTGGACTATTGTAACGCCTTGTTGGCGCATCTGCCAAAATCCCAGTTCACACCTACCAAGCTATCCACAACTCTGGACCCAAGTACCTGTCTTACCTTATCCTAACCCACACATGCCCTTTGCTCCTTCAGCTCCCTTCAACAGACTAAACTATGGGTGAAACGGCTTTCAGTTGAATGGCTCCTCTGCTGTGGAGCGCACTTCCAGGCCTGCAGAGACTATGGCCTCGTAAGGCACAGCTACAGGCTGCTGTTCAGAAAAGTATAAGGATATGTTAATTCTGTTCTGTTCATTGGCTCTGACACCTGAATATAACCTTGATGTCTGCATATTATGTTCTGTGTTGGATTGTTTAAATTTTCTTTGGTGCCTTGGGTGAGAAAAGCACTTTATATTAAATGATTCTATTCCCGCTTCCAAAATCTAGTCTCTTCTATTGGGTCTCAAACAAAATTGCAGTTGTGATATTTTGTCCGTCCAGGTTTCACTTATTAACTCAGTTATAGATTGGCGTGATGGTAAGTCTCACTCATCAGTGGATTCCCTGCATGCCCAGCAATTTATTAATTTAAAAATATATATTTTTGCTAATCTTGTAATAGCACTAGATCGTTAAGGCTGGCCAGGTTTTTGTGGAACTAACTCATTCACCAAAAGTGACATGGTGTGCTTGTAAATTAAATCTGTAGTGCGCTCGGCATTCGTAAATGCAGAGCGTACACGACGCTGGCCGAGGAGTAGAGTTGACACGAGCGTTCTGACCCCAGAACGGCCGTCAAGCACCCAAGTTAGCTTGCTAGCTACTTCCAGACACATGAAAACACCTCTGACCATTTTACTTGCACTAGCAGAGCTGGTTAGGCAGTTTTCATGTTATCCAGAGTGTTGGTTACTGTATATGCAGCTGGCAATTTAATTACACTTTTTTTTGGCCTAAATGTATGGACACGGGCCATATTCCATGTGTGTTGAGCATATGTAAATTCATAATTTACTCTGCTTTGGCACACAGACAAGTGTTCTGAAATAGGAGTAGCTCGCCAGAGTGAATGTATGAACGCACCCAAAAGCAAGTTGGCCTGCTGTTACCATGACAGCTGACGTGTTGATCTTCCATGTGATAAATGGAATCATCCATTTAGTAATTGCCCAGTAAGCTTGTAGAAATATCAGTAGAAAGTCTTGTTTCAACACCCGGAAGTGTATTTCTCCAAGGAGGTGTTGGACAAAGATGTCTCGAAAAGACAGTGGAGTGACTGCTCTTAACAATGGAAATACATGTCATCGAGGCGAGATCAAGTGGGACCATTCTAGCCATCTTGAGGGCAGGTACGCATGTGAACAGGCCATAGTCTAACAAAAACCAAAACGAAACAGGTGGGGTTTGGATAGGGGCGTCTACTGAAAGTTGACGAGCAACAACTGGGACCTAAAATAACCACCACGAGTGCCCACTAAATTTGCCCAAGAGGCAAAAAAAAAGCTCCCACTAAACTTAGACAGGAAGCAAACAAAGTGGAGTAAAACAAGGACAATCAGAGAAGGGATTGTTAGTCTAGAACTCAAATAAGGAGGCCAACAAAAGGTTAACCCTCTGTCTCTCAAGACAGCCTGTGGCATACTGCACGAGCATCGAATAGTCCCCGCAATATGCAACTTTTCAGGGAAGTCATGAACCAATATACACAGTCAGTTAAGAAAGCAAAGACTAGCTTTTTTAAACAGAAATGTGCATCCTGCAGCACTAATTCCAAAAAGTTTTGGGACACTGGATATTAAGAGCACCTCCTCCCAGCTGCCCACTGCACTGAGGCTAGGAAAAACTGTCACCACCGATAAATCCACGATAATAGAGAATTTCAATAATCATTTCTCTACGGTTGGCCATGCTTTCCACCTGGCTACCCCAACCCCGGCCAACAGCTCTGCACCCCCACAGCAACTGGCCCAAGTCCTCCCTCCCCGCTTCTCCTTCACCCAAATCCAGAGAGCTGATGTTCTGATAGAGCTGCAAAATCTGGATCCCTACAAATCAGCTGGGCTAGACAATCTGGATCCTCTCTCCCTAAAATGATCCTCCGCCATTGTTGCAACCCCTATTACTATTCTGTTCAACCTCTCTTTCGTATCGTCAGATTCCTAAAGATGGGAAAGCGGCCGCGGTCATCCCCCTCTTCAAAGGGGGAGACACTAGACCAAAACTGTTACAGACCTACAGTCGTGGCCAAAGGTTTTGAGAATGACACATTCATTTCCACAAAGTTTGCTGCTTCAGTATCTTTAGATATTTTTGTCAGATGTTACTATGGAATACTGAAGTATAATTTCAAGCATTTCATAAGTGTCAAAGGCTTTTATGGACAATTACAAGAAGTTGATGCAAAGAGTCAATATTTGCAGTGGTGATCCTTCTTTTTCAAGACCTTTGTAATCCGCCCTGGCATGCTGTCAATTAACTTCTGGGCCACATCCTGACTGATGGCAGCACATTCTTGCATAGTCAATGGTTGGAGTTTGTCAGAATTTGTGGGTTTTTGTTTGTCCACCCGTCTCTTGAGGATTGACCACATGTTCTCAATGGGATTAAGGTCTGGGGAGTTTCCTTGCCATGGACCCAAAATATCGATGTTTTGTTCCCCGATCCACTTAGGTATCACTTTTGCCTTATGGCAAAGTGCTCCATCATGCTGGAAAAGGCATTGTTTGTCACCAAACTGTTCATGGAGGGTTGAGAAAAGTTGCTTTCGGAGGATGTGTTGGTATCATTCTTTATTCATGGCTGTGTTCTTAGGCAAAATTGTGAGTGAGTCCACTCCCTTGGCTGAGAAGCAACCCCACACATGAATGGTCTCAGGATGCTTTACTGTTGGCATGGCACAGGACTGATGGTAGTGCTCACCTTGTCTTCTCCGTACAAGCTTTTTTCTGGATGCCCCAAACAATCGGAAAGGGGATTCATCAGAGAAAATGACTTTACCCCCGTCCTCAGCAGTCCAATCCCTGTACCTTTTGCAGAATATCAGTCTGTCCCTGATGTTTTTTCCTGGAGAGAAGTGGCTTCTTTGCTGCCCTTGACACCAGGCCATACTCCAAAGGTCTTCACCTCATTGTGCGTGCAGATGCACTCACACCTGCCTGCTGCCATTCCTGAGCAAGCTCTGTACTGGTGGTGCCCCGATCCTGCAGCTGAATCAACTTTAGGAGACGGTCCTGGCACTTGCTGGACTTTCTTGGGCGCCCTGAAGCCTTCTTCACAACAATTGAACCGCTCTCCTTGAAGTTCTTGATGATCCGATAAATGGTTGATTTAGGTGCAATCTTACAGGCAGCGATATCCTTGCCTGTGAAGCTCTTTTTGTGCAAAGGAATATTGACGGCACATGTTTCCTTGCAGGTAACCATGGTTGACAGAGGAAGAACAATGATTCCAAGCACCACCCTCCTTTTGAATCTTCCAGTCTGTTATTTGAACTCAATCAGCCTGACAGGGTGATCTCCAGGCTTGTCCTCGTCAACACTCACACCTGTGTTAATGAGAGAATCACTGACATGATGTCAGCTGATCCTTTTGTTGCAGGGCTGAAATGCAGTGGAAATGTTTTTAGGATTCAGTTAATTTGCATGGCAAAGAGGAACTTTGCAATTAATTGCAATTCATCTGATCACTTTTCATAACATTCTGGAGTATATGCAAATTGCCATCATACAAACTGAGGCAGCAGACTTGGTGAAAATTAATATTTTACTCATTCTCAAAACTTTTGGTCACAACTGTATATTCATCCTGCCCTGCCTTTCTAAAGTCTTCGAAAGCCAAGTGAACAAACAGATCACTGACTATTTCAAATCCCACCGTACCTTCTCCGCTATGCAATCCGGTTTCCAAGCTGGTCACGGGTGCACCTCAGCCACGCTCATGAACCTAAATGATATAACCGCCATCGATAAAAGACAGTACTGTGCAGCCATCTTCATCGACCTGGCCAAGGCTTTCGACTCTATCAATCACCGTATTCTTATCGGCACACTCAACAGCCTTGGTTTCTTTAATGACTGCCTCGCCTGGTTCACCAACTACTTCTCAGATAGAGTTCAGTGTGTCAAATAGGAGGGCCTGTTGTCCGGACTTCTGGCAGTCTCTATGGGGCTGCCACAGGGTTCAATTCTCAGTCTGATTCTTTTCCCTGTATATATCAATGATGTTGCTCTTGCTGCAAGTGATTTTTTGATCCATCTCTATGCAGATGACACCATTCTGTATACATCTGGCCCTTCTTTGGACAGTGTGTTACAAACCTCCAAGTGAGCTTCAATGCCATACAACACTCCTTCCGTGGCCTCCAACTGCTCTTAAATGCAAGTAAAACAAAATGCATGCTCTTCAACCGATCGCTGCCCGACTAGCATCACTACTCTGGACGGTTCTGACTTAGAATATGTGGACAACTATAAATACCTCGGTTTCTGGCTAGACTAAACTCTCCCTCCAGACTCATTGAGCATCTCCAATCCAAAATTAAATCTAGAATCTGCTTCCTATTTTGCAACAAAGCCTCCTTCACTCATGCTGCCAAACATACCCTCGTAAAACTGACTAGCCTATCGATCCTTGACTTTTTGCAATGTCATTTACAAAATAGCCTTCAACACTCTACTGAGCAAATTGGATGCAGTCTATCACAGTGCCATCCGTTTTGTTACCAAAGCCCCATATACTACCCACCACTGCGACCTGTATGCTCTCGTTGGCTGGTCCTCACTACATATTTGTCGCCAAACCCACTGGCTCCAGGTCATCTATAAGTCTTTGCTAGGTAAAGCTCCGCCTTATCTCAGCTCACTGGTCACCTTAGCAACACCCACCCGTAGCACGTGCTGCAGCAGGTAAATTTCACTGGTCATTCCAAAAGCCAACACCTCGTTTGGCCGCCTTTCCTTCCAGTTCTCTGCTGCCAATGACTGGAACGAATTACAAAAATTATTGAAGTTGGAGACTTATATCTCCCTCACTAACTATAAGCATCAGTTGTCAGAGCAGCTTACCGAGAGCTGCAGCTGTACACAGCCCATCTGTAAATAGCCCATCTAACCAACTACCTACCTCATCCCATATTTGTTTTTTTGATCTTTTGCACACCAGTATTTCTACTTGCACATCCTCATCTAATATAAATAATATAATAATATCATCTGCACATCGATCACCCCAGTGTTAATTGCTAAATTGTAATTACTTCGCCACTATGGCCTATTTATTGCCTTTACTTAATTTGCACAGACTGAATACAGGTTTTTCTATTGTGTTATTGACTGTACATTTGTTTATCCCATGTGTAACTTGTGTTGTTCGTGTCACACTGCTTTGCTTTATCTTGGCCAGGTTGCAGTTGTAAATGAGAACTTGTCCTCAACTGGCCTACCTGGTTGAATAAAGGTAAAATAGAAAAGACAACTGGAGCACTGGGCCATCCACTCTTAAATAACACCTGGGTCAGCACAGGCTGACTAACGAGGTGACACGAATCGGTGCACCCCATGTGCTAATGTCCAACCTCAAAATATAAAATGAAAAAACCAAAGCCTGTAACACCTTTCATTGCACAACATAATCAACATAAATGCATCACCTTCTCCAATGTAAACATGGTGTCTGCCTCCCAAGTGGCACGGTGGGCTAAGTCTCTGCAGCGCAGTGCTAACTCTGCCGCTAGAAATCCTGGTTCAAGTCCAGGCTCTGCCGTGACCGGGAGACCCAAGGGGCGGCGCACAATTGGCCCGTTGTCTGGGTTAGGGAAGGGTTTCGCTGGCAGGGATGTTCTTGTCCCATTGCGCACTAGCGACTCCTGTGGCAGGGCGAGCGCAATGCAAGCTGACACGGTGGCCAGGTATACAGTGTTTCTTCCGACACATTGGTGCGGCTGGCTTCCGGGTTAAGCTAGCGTTGTGTCCAGGGAGTTGGTGTCTACAGGCTGTCAATTTAACATGTACAAATATATAGATTTAAACCAAGAGGAACTGGTTACTGCTCCTGGCTTTGGGCAAAGGACCAACACAGTCCAAAACTTGCTGAAAGGTTTGTCAAAGGCAGGAATAGGCTGCAAAGGGGCAACCAGTACAGCTTGGTTCGGTTTAACCATCTGTGAACGTGACAGGATTTACAGAGAGCCACTACATCCGGATTCAGACCAGGCCAGAAGTTAAACAAAATACGGTTATACGTCTTGTTGACCCCAAGATGGCTTGCCATACTACCTTTGTGAGCTAACCTCAGTATCTCTTGGTGAAGTGGAACTGGAACAACAATTTGAGATACATGTTGCCAATCATTCTGCCCAGAAGTAGCGCGAAAAAGCGCCATTAGAAAGCGCCTCATTAGAACACAATCTCTGTCAATGTCACCCACAAAACTCCTCTTCTGGATGTGTCTCAGCAAAAAAAGTGGAGAAAGGAACATTTTTACTCTGTTCAGCAATCAAATGCTTCCTAGACAGCGAAGCATCAACTGTATGGACCCTCTCTTCCTTCAGTGGTCCAACAAACTCGCTCACATTTACATTACATTACATTTAAGTAATTTAGCAGACGCTCTTATCCAGAGCGACTTACAAATTGGTGCAAACACCTATGACAACCAGTGGAACAGCCACTTGCATCTAAATCTTGTTGGGGGAGAAGGGGGGAGAAGGATTACTTACCCTTACTTACCCTATCCTAGGTATTCCTTGAAGAGGTGGGGTTTCAGGTGTCTCCGGAAGGTGGTGATTGACTCCGCTGTCCTGGCGTCGTGAGGGAGTTTGTTCCACCATTGGGGGCCAGAGCAGCGAACAGTTTTGACTGGGCTGAGCGGGAACTGTACTTCCTCAGTGGTAGGGAGGCGAGCAGGCCAGAGGTGGATGAACGCAGTGCCCTTGTTTGGGTGTAGGGCCTGATCAGAGCCTGGAGGTACTGAGGTGCCGTTCCCCTCACAGCTCCGTAGGCGAGCACCATGGTCTTGTAGCGGATGCGAGCTTCAACTGGAAGCCAGTGGAGAGAGCGGAGGAGCGGGGTGACGTGAGAGAACTTGGGAAGGTTGAACACCAGACGGGCTGCGGCGTTCTGGATGAGTTGTAGGGGTTTAATGGCACAGGCAGGGAGCCCAGCCAACAGCGAGTTGCAGTAATCAAGACGGGAGATGACAAGTGCCTGGATTAGGACCTGCGCCGCTTCCTGTGTGAGGCAGGGTCGTACTCTGCGGATGTTGTAGAGCATGAACCTACAGGAACGGGACACCGCCTTGATGTTAGTTGAGAACGTCAGGGTGTTGTCCAGGATCACGCCAAGGTTCTTAGCGCTCTGGGAGGAGGACACAATGGAGTTGTCAACCGTGATGGCGAGATCATGGAACGGGCAGTCCTTCCCCGGGAGGAAGAGGAGCTCCGTCTTGCTGAGGTTCAGCTTGAGGTGGTGATCCGTCATCCACACTGATATGTCTGCCAGACATGCAGAGATGCGATTCGCCACCTGGTCATCAGAAGGGGGAAAGGAGAAGATTAATTGTGTGTCGTCTGCATAGCAATGATAGGAGAGACCATGTGAGGTTATGACAGAGCCAAGTGACTTGGGGTTTCCAAAGGAGAAGTCAACTGAGGAGGTTTAGCGAAATCAGGATCAACCATAAACATCTCGGACAGATCAGATATCCTCTTCAACACCAGACTTGCTCCCAGCGACTTTCTTATACAGTTGAAGTCGGAAGATGAGATACACACTAGCCAAATCAAATCTAATTTTATTTGTCGCATACACATGGTTAGCAGATGTTAATGCGAGTGTAGCGAAATGCTTGTGCTTCTAGTTCCGACAATGCAGTGATAACCAACAAGTAATCTAACTAACAATTCCAAAACTACTGTCTTATACACAGTGTAAGGGGATAAGGAATATGTACATAAGGATATATGAATGAGTGATGGTACAGAGCAGCATACAGTAGATGGTATCGAGTACAGTATATACATATGAGATGAGTGTGTAGACAAAGTAAACAAAGTGGCATAGTTAAAGTGGCTAGTGATACATGTATTACATAAGGATGCAGTCGATGATGTAGAGTACAGTATATACATATGAGATGAATAATGTAGGGTAAGTAACATTATATAAGGTAGCATTGTTTAAAGTGGGTAGTGATATATTTACATCATTTCCCATTATTAAAATGGCTGGAGTTGGGTCAGTGTCAATGACAGTGTGTTGGCAGCAGCCACTCAATGTTAGTGGTGGCTGTTTAACAGTCTGATGGCCTTGAGATAGAAGCTGTTTTTCAGTCTCTCGGTCCCAGCTTTGATGCACCTGTACTGACCTCGCCTTCTGGATGATAGCGGGGTGAACAGGCAGTGGTTCGGGTGGTTGATGTCCTTGATGATCTTTATGGCCTTCCTGTAACAACGGGTGGTGTAGGTGTCCTGGAGGGCAGGTAGTTTGCCCCCGGTGATGCGTTGTGCAGTCCTCACTACCCTCTGGAGAGCCTTACGGTTGAGGGCGGAGCAGTTGCCGTACCAGGCGGTGATACAGCCCGCCAGGATGCTCTCGATTGTGCATCTGTAGAAGTTTGTGAGTGCTTTTGGTGACAAGCCGAATTTCTTCAGCCTCCTGAGGTTGAATAGGCGCTGCTGCGCCTTCTTCACGACGCTGTCAGTGTGAGTGGACCAATTCAGTTTGTCTGTGATGTGTATGCCGAGGAACTTAAAACTAGCTACCCTCTCCACTACTGTTCCATTGATGTGGATAGGGGGTTGTTCCCTCTGCTGTTTCCTGAAGTCCACAATCATCTCCTTAGTTTTGTTGACGTTGAGTGTGAGGTTATTTTCCTGACACCACACTCCGAGGGCCCTCACCTCCTCCCTGTAGGCCGTCTCGTCGTTGTTGGTAATCAAGCCTACCACTGTTGTGTCGTCCGCAAACTTGATGATTGAGTTGGAGGCGTGCGTGGCCACGCAGTCATGGGTGAACAGGGAGTACAGGAGAGGGCTCAGAACGCACCCTTGTGGGGCCCCCGTGTTGAGGATCAGCGGGGAGGAGATGTTGTTGCCTACCCTCACCACTTGGGGGCGGCCCGTCAGGAAGTCCAGTACCCAGTTGCACAGGGCGGGGTCGAGACCCAGGGTCTCGAGCTTGATGACGAGCTTGGAGGGTACTATGGTGTTGAATGCCGAGCTGTAGTCGATGAACAGCATTCTCACATAGGTATTCCTCTTGTCCAGGTGGGTTAGGGCAGTGTGCAGTGTGGTTGAGATTGCATCGTCTGTGGACCTATTTGGGCGGTAAGCAAATTGGAGTGGGTCTAGGGTGTCAGGTAGGGTGGAGGTGATATGGTCCTTGACTAGTCTCTCAAAGCACTTCATGATGACGGAAGTGAGTGCTACGGGGCGGTAGTCGTTTAGCTCAGTTACCTTAGCTTTCTTGGGAACAGGAACAATGGTGGCCCTCTTGAAGCATGTGGGAACAGCAGACTGGTATAGGGATTGATTGAATATGTCCGTAAACACACCGGCCAGCTGGTCTGCGCATGCTCTGAGGGCGCGGCTGGGGATGCCGTCTGGGCCTGCAGCCTTGCGAGGGTTAACACGTTTAAATGTCTTACTCACCTCGGCTGCAGTGAAGGAGAGACCGCATGTTTTCGTTGCAGGCCGTGTCAGTGGCACTGTATTGTCCTCAAAGCGGGCAAAAAAGTTATTTAGTCTGCCTGGGAGCAAGACATCCTGGTTCGTGACTGGGCTGGGTTTCTTCTTGTAGTCCGTGATTGACTGTAGACCCTGCCACATGCCTCTTGTGTCTGAGCCATTGAATTGAGATTCCACTTTGTCTCTGTACTGATGCTTAGCTTGTTTAATAGCCTTGCGGAGGGAATAGCTGCATTGTTTATATTCGGACATGTTACCAGACACCTTGCCCTGATTAAAAGCAGTGGTTCGCGCTTTCAGTTTCACGCGAATGCTGCCATCAATCCACGGTTTCTAGTTTGGGAATGTTTTTATCGTTGCTATGGGAACGACATCTTCGACGCACGTTCTAATGAACTCGCACACCGAATCAGCGCATTCGTCAATATTTCCATCTGACGCAATACGAAACATGTCCCAGTCCACGTGATGGAAGCAGTCTTGGAGTGTAGAGTCAGCTTGGTCTGACCAGCGTTGGACAGACCTCAGCGTGGGAGCCTCTTGTTTTAATTTCTGCCTGTAGGCAGGGATCAGCAAAATGGAGTCGTGGTCAGCTTTCCCGAAAGGGGGGCGGGGCAGGGCCTTATATGCGTCGCGGAAGTTAGAGTAACAATGATCCAAGGTTTTACCACCCCTGGTTGCGCAATCGATATGCTGATAAAATTTAGGGAGTCTTGTTTTCAGATTAGCTTTGTTAAAATCCCCAGCTACAATGAATGCAGCCTCCGGATAAATGGTTTCCAGTTTGCAAAGAGTTAAATAAAGTTTGTTCAGAGCCATCGATGTGTCTGCTTGGGGGGGGATATATACAGCTGTGATTATAATCGAAGAGAATTCTCTTGGAAGATAATGCGGTCTACATTTGATTGTGAGGAATTCTAAATCAGGTGAACAGAAGGATTTGAGTTCCTGTATGTTTCCTTCATCACACCATGTCCCGTTAGTCATGAGGCATACGCCCCCGCCACTCTTCTTACCAGAGAGATGTATGTTTCTGTCGGCGCGATGCGTGGAGAAACCCGTTGGCTGCACCGCCCTGGATAGCGTCTTCCCAGTGAGCCATGTTTCCGTGAAGCAGAGAACGTTGCAGTCTCTGATGTCCCTCTGGAATGCCACCTTGCTCGGATTTCGTCAACCTTGTTGTCGAGAGACTGGACATTGGCAAGAATGTCTCATAAGAAACTAGCTCCCTGGTATACAGAAAATACCCGAGCTCTGAAGCAAGCTTCCAGAAAATTGGAACGGAAATGGCGCCACACCAAACTGGAAGTCTTCCGACTAGCTTGGAAGGACGGTACCGTGCAGTACCGAAGAGCCCTTACTGCTGCTCGATCGTCCTATTTTTCTAACTTAATTGAGGAAAATAAGAACAATCCGAAATTCCTTTTTGATACTGTGGCAAAGCTAACTAAAAAGCAGCATTCCCCAAGAGAGGATGACTTTCACTTTAGCAGTGATAAATTCATGAACTTCTTTGAGGAAAAGATTATGATTATTAGAAAGCAAATTACGGACTCCTCTTTAAACCTGCGTATTCCTCCAAACCTCAGTTGTCCTGAGTCTGCACAACTCTGCCAGGACCTAGGATCAG
>NC_068437.1:36038844-36048382 GCF_023373465.1 Oncorhynchus keta
ATTTACATTTACATTTAAGTCATTTAGCAGACGCTCTTATCCAGAGCGACTTACAAATTGGTGCATACACCTTATGACAACCAGTGGAACAGCCACTTGCATCTAAATCTTGTTGGGGGAGAAGGGGGGTGAGAAGGATTACTTACCCTTACTTACCCTATCCTAGGTATTCCTTGAAGAGGTGGGGTTTCAGGTGTCTCCGGAAGGTGGTGATTGACTCCGCTGTCCTGGCGTCGTGAGGGAGTTTGTTCCACCATTGGGGGCCAGAGCAGCGAACAGTTTTGACTGGGCTGAGCGGGAACTGTACTTCCTCAGTGGTAGGGAGGCGAGCAGGCCAGAGGTGGATGAACGCAGTGCCCTTGTTTGGGTGTAGGGCCTGATCAGAGCCTGGAGGTACTGAGGTGCCGTTCCCTCACAGCTCCGTAGGCGAGCACCATGGTCTTGTAGCGGATGCGAGCTTCAACTGGAAGCCAGTGGAGAGAGCGGAGGAGCGGGGTGACGTGAGAGAACTTGGGAAGGTTGAACACCAGACGGGCTGCGGCGTTCTGGATGAGTTGTAGGGGTTTAATGGCACAGGCAGGGAGCCCAGCCAACAGCGAGTTGCAGTAATCAAGACGGGAGATGACAAGTGCCTGGATTAGGACCTGCGCCGCTTCCTGTGTGAGGCAGGGTCGTACTCTGCGGATGTTGTAGAGCATGAACCTACAGGAACGGGACACCGCCTTGATGTTAGTTGAGAACGTCAGGGTGTTGTCCAGGATCACGCCAAGGTTCTTAGCGCTCTGGGAGGAGGACACAATGGAGTTGTCAACCGTGATGGCGAGATCATGGAACGGGCAGTCCTTCCCCGGGAGGAAGAGGAGCTCCGTCTTGCTGAGGTTCAGCTTGAGGTGGTGATCCGTCATCCACACTGATATGTCTGCCAGACATGCAGAGATGCGATTCGCCACCTGGTCATCAGAAGGGGGAAAGGAGAAGATTAATTGTGTGTCGTCTGCATAGCAATGATAGGAGAGACCATGTGAGGTTATGACAGAGCCAAGTGACTTGGTGTATAGCGAGAATAAGAGAGGGCCTAGAACAGAGCCCTGGGGGACACCAGTGGTGAGAGCGCGTGGTGAGGAGACAGATTCTCGCCACGCCACCTGGTAGGAGCGACCTGTCAGGTAGGACGCAATCCAAGCGTGGGCCGCGCCGGAGATGCCCAACTCGGAGAGGGTGGAGAGGAGGATCTGATGGTTCACAGTATCGAAGGCAGCCGATAGGTCTAGAAGGATGAGAGCAGAGGAGAGAGAGTTAGCTTTAGCAGTGCGGAGCGCCTCCGTGATACAGAGAAGAGCAGTCTCAGTTGAATGACTAGTCTTGAAACCTGACTGATTTGGATCAAGAAGGTCATTCTGAGAGAGATAGCGGTAGAGCTGGCCAAGGACGGCACGCTCAAGAGTTTTGGAGAGAAAAGAGAGAAGGGATACTGGTCTGTAGTTGTTGACATCGGAGGGATGAGCGAGGTAAGGTAAGGGAGAAGGTCTCCGGAAATGGTCTGGAGAAGAGAGGAGGGGATAGGGTCAAGCGGGCAGGTTGTTGGGCGGCCGGCCGTCACAAGACGCGAGATTTCATCTGGAGAGAGGGGAGAAAGAGGTCAGAGCATAGGGTAGGCAGTGTGAGCAGAACCAGCGGTGTCGTTTGACTTAGCAAACGAGGATCGGATGTCATCGACCTTCTTTTCAAAATGGTTGACGAAGTCATCTGCAGAGAGGGAGGAGGGAGGGGGGGGGGGAGGGGAGGATTCAGGAGGGAGGAGAAGGTGGCAAAGAGCTTCCTAGGGTTAGAGGCAGATGCTTGGAATTTAGAATGGTAGAAAGTGGCTTTAGCAGCAGAGACAGAGGAGGAAAATGTAGAGAGGAGGGAGTGAAAGGATGCCAGGTCCGCAGGGAGGCGAGTTTTCCTCCATTTCCGCTCGGCTGCCCGGAGCCCTGTTCTGTGAGCTCGCAATGAGTCGTCGAGCCACGGAGCGGGAGGGGAGGACCGAGCCGGCCTGGAGGATAGGGGACATAGGGAGTCAAAGGATGCAGTAAGGGAGGAGAGGAGGGTTGAGGAGGCAGAATCAGGAGATAGGTTGGAGAAAGTTTGAGCAGAGGGAAGAGAAGATAGGATGGAAGAGGAGAGAGTAGCGGGGGAGAGAGAGCGAAGATTGGGACGGCGCGATACCATCCGAGTAGGGGCAGTGGGAAGTGTTGGATGAGAGCGAGAGGGAAAAGGATACAAGGTAGTGGTCGGAGACTTGGAGGGAGTTGCAATGAGGTTAGTGGAAGAACAGCATCTAGTAAAGATGAGGTCAAGCGTATTGCCTGCCTTGTGAGTAGGGGGGAGGGGTGAGAGGGTGAGGTCAAAAGAGGAGAGGAGTGGAAAGAAGGAGGCAGAGAGGAATGAGTCAAAGGTAGACGTGGGGAGGTTAAAGTCGCCCAGAACTGTGAGAGGTGAGCCGTCCTCAGGAAAGGAGCTTATCAAGGCATCAAGCTCATTGATGAACTCTCCGAGGGAACCTGGAGGGCGATAAATGATAAGGATGTTAAGCTTGAAAGGGCTGGTAACTGTGACAGCATGGAATTCAAAGGAGGCAATAGACAGATGGGTAAGGGGAGAAAGAGAGAAAGACCACTTGGGAGAGATGAGGATCCCGGTGCCACCACCCCGCTGACCAGAAGCTCTCGGGGTGTGCGAGAACACGTGGGCGGACGAGGAGAGAGCAGTAGGAGTAGCAGTGTTATCTGTGGTGATCCATGTTTCCGTCAGTGCCAAGAAGTCAAGGGACTGAGGGAGGCATAGGCTGAGATGAACTCTGCCTTGTTGGCCGCAGATTGGCAGTTCCAGAGGCTACCAGAGACCTGAACTCCACGTGGGTCGTACGCGCTGGGACCACCAGGTTAGGTGGTCGCGGCCACGCGGTGTGGGAGCGTTTGTATGGTCTGTGCAGAGAGGAGAGAACAGGGATAGACAGACACATAGTTGACAGGCTACAGAAAAGGCTACGCTAATGCAAGGAAATTGAATGACAAGCGGACTACACGTCTCGAATGTTCAGAAAGTTAAGCTTACGTAGCAAGAATCTTATTGACTAAAATGATTAAAATGATACAGTACTGCTAAAGTAGGCTAGCTGGCAGTAGCTGCGTTGTTGACACTACACTAATCAAGTCGTTCCGTTGAGTGTAATAATTCTACAGTGCTGCTATTCGGGGCTAGCTGGCTAGCTAGCAGTGTTGTTTACGTTACGTTGAGTTAAAAGAACGACAATAGCTGGCTAGCTAACCTAGGGAATCGGTCTAGACTACACAATTATCTTTGAAACAAAGACGGCTATGCAGCTAGCCACGATCAAACAAATCAAACCGCTGCACTGCAATGAAACGAAAATGTGAAACCACCTGACCGGGTTGTTGAATTCAAAACAGCAGACGTTGGCTAGCTGTTAGCAGTTAGCTGTTGGCTAGCTAGCAGAGTCTCCTACATTAAGGACGACAAATAGCTGGCTAGCGAACCTCAGTGAATTAAGATAATCACTCCAAGGCTACACACACTAAACTACACAATTATCTTGAAACAAAGACAGCTATGTAGCTAGTTAACACTGAACTAATCAAGTCGTACAGTTGAGTGAATAGCACTACAGTGATGCTAATCTGTGTGCGTTAGCTAGCTCCTGGGCGAATAGCAGTGAAGGCTACGTTAGGGCGACGAAATACGATAATTATGCAATTATCTCTGATACAAGGACGGCTATGTAGCTAGCTAAGAAGAATTGCTAAGATTAGACAAATCAACCGTTGTACTATAATGAAATGTAATGAAAAAGTTATAAAAAGTTATACAACCTGCAGAGCGAAGTGCGAATGCGACCGCTCGCTCCAACCGGAACCGGTTCAGACTCATTGTCAGAATAAAATAAAAAACTTCTATCGCTGTAGAATGATCACACCCGTGTGTTGGTACATGTGAAAAGGTTAAACACTGTTTCCCATGCTTATTCAATGAACATGCACCTGTGGAACAGTCGTAAACCTTCTTAGGGATAGGCGTCCCGCTAGCGAAATTGCAGGGCACGCAATTCAAATAAATATTTGTGATATTAAACATTCGTGACCACACAATTATCTTGCGTAATTTAAAAGCTTAAATTCTTGTTAACCTCTTCAACCTATGGGGGCGCTATGTCATTATTGGATAAAAAGACGTGCCCGTTTTAAGCACAATATTTTGTCACGAAAGATGCTCGATTTTGCATGGAATTGACAGCCTTGGAAAGACAAAACTCTGACGTTTCCAAAACTGCAAAGATATTATCTGTGAGTGCCCCAGAACTAATGTTACAGGCGAAACCAAGATGAAACTTCAAACAGGAAATGAACAGTGTTTTCTATTCACACATACTAATCATATGCATATACTATATTCCTGGCATGAGTAGCAGGGTGCTGAAATGTTGCGCAATTTTTAACAGAATGTTCGAAAAAGTAGGGGGTAGGATCAACAGGTTAAAATCACAAATAGCGATTAAATAAATCACTTACTTTTGAAATCTCTTTCTCTGTTTGCAATCCAAAGGGTCCCAGCTACAATATGAATTGTCGTTTTGTTAGATAAATTCCTCCCAAAAAGTCTGTTTTGATTTTAAAAATCCACTCATTCAACACTCATTCAACACAAAGACAAAGGAGTCCAAAAGCTACCTCTAAGCATTGTTCAAACAAGCCAAACTTAATTTCTATTTAATCCTAATTATCCTAAAATGTAAATAAACTATAATATTTCATACGGAAAGAAGTATATTCAATAGAAAATATTTTGAGCCGGGAGTCTTGGTACTAGAAACTTCAACATGTTTTCCATACAATGCTACCAATTATATACATATCCTGGCTTCTAGGCCTGAGTAACAGGCAGTTTACTTTGGGCACGTCAGTCAGGCAGAAATTCAGGAAAATAGACCATGGCTCTAATTATTTTAAGACACTAACAGCTTACAGACTGTAGGTAATTAAGGTCACAGTTATGAAAACTTAGGACACTAAAGAGGCCTTTCAACTGACTCTGAAAAACAACAAAAGAGAGATGCCCAGGGACCCTGCTTATCTGTGGGAACATGCCTTAGGCAAGGAGGCATGAGGACTGCAGATGTGGCCAGGGCAATAAATTGCTATGTCCGTACTGTGAGAAGCCTAAGACGGCGCTACAGGGAGATAGTACAGACAGCTGATCATCATCGCAGGGTCAGACCACGTAGCAACACCTGCACACGATCGGTACATCCGAACATAACACATGTGGGACAGGAACAGGATGGCAACAACAACTACGCAAATTACACCAGGACAATCTCTCCATCAGTGCCAAGACTGTCCGCAATAGGCAGAGAGAGGCTGGACTGAGGGCTTGTAGGCCTGTTGTAGGCAGGTCCTCACCAGACATCAACAGCAACAACGTCGCCTACGGGTACAAACCCACCATCGCTGGACCAAACAGGGCTGGCAAAGTACTCTTCACTGACGACTCACGGTTTTGTCTCAAATGGGGTGATGGTCGGATTCACATTTATCGTCAAGGAATGAGCATTACACTGAGGCCTGTACTCTGGAGCGGGATCGATTTGGAGGTGGAGGGTCCGTCATGGTCTTGGGTGGTGTGTCATAGCATCATCAGACTGAGCTTGTTGTCATTGCAGGCAATCTCAATGCTGTGCGTTACATCCTCCCTCATGTGGTACCCTTCCTGCAGGCTCATCCTGACATGACCCTCCAGCATGACAATGCCACCAGCTATACTGCTTCTACTGTGCGTGATTTCCTGCAAGCCCGGAATGTTAGTGTTCTGCCGTGGCCAGCAAAGAGACCGTATCTCAATCCCATTGAGCACGTCTGGGACCTGTCGGATTGGAGGTTGAGGGCTAGGGCCATTCCCCCCTGAAATGTATGGGAACTTGCAGGTGCCTTGGTGGAAGAGTGGGGTAACATCTCACTGCAAGAACTGGCAAAGCTGGTGCAGTCCATGAGGAGGAGATGAACTGCAGTACTTAATGCAGCTGGTGGCCACACCAGATACTGACTGTTGCTTATGATTTTGACCCCACACTTTGTTCAGGGACGCATTATTTTATTTATGTTAGTCACATATTTATTTTAATTTTATTTTAATTTCACCTTTATTTAACCAGGTAGGCAAGTTGAGAACAAGTTCTCATTTACAATTGTGACCTGGCCAAGATAAAGCAAAGCAGTTCGACACATACAACGACACAGAGTTACACGTGAGTAAAACAAACGTACAGTCAATAATTCAGTAGAAACAAGTCTATATACGATGTGAGCAAATGAGGTGAGATAAGGGAGGTTAAGGCAAAAAAAAGGCCATGGTGGCAAAGTAAATACTACCATCCGCTGAGGGTACTTATGGGTTCCAGGGCTCCCTCAGTGTACGGTACCTGGAACCCATAAGTACCCTCAGCGGACGGTACCTGGAACCCGTAGGTACTGTTTGACATGTTCCTGCATGGATTATCGGCGGGGTAAAGGGACAAGCTTGCAGCCCGGGAACGACTGTTGGATCTAGACTCACTCATCGCCTTAACCATCCGGATCAATGGACAGTTACTGAATGTCGGAGGGAGAAGAGGTCTAATTTGACTCCCTCCAGGATCACACCTTGCATTTGATGAACTCCGGGAAGTCCCAGAGAGGATCCGAGCTTACCCGAGTTCCTCCAAGAGCCTCCGAAGACTGTCAAGTCGCCCTTCCTGAGCCGATGCAGCTCAGCAGGGCTAGGTGCCCAACCGAACTCATACGCAGACCGAACACCCTGAGTTGTCTGTATTGTGGTACTCTCTGTCATTATGTGTCTACCTGTCCCTTCAAGAGACCCAGCTCATTTGTAGTAGTGAGTACTCTGGTGGGTCTTAAAGGTAATTGTTCTCTCCCCTTACTCGCCCCTCTCTCCATGCCATCCCTGCTGTGGGGGCAACCAGTCCAAGTCTCTCCAGGTACTCATCGACCCGGAGGTCGACGCCAGTCTCATGGACGCTACCTCTGGCGTCCGAGCTGGGCATCCCCACTCAACCCAGAGGATTCCAGTACCTGGTTGGATTGAGGGCGAGGCCCGGGGGAGAGGTGCTGGGTTCCACTAGGGACATCCCAGGCTTCATCTCTGAGTTCCAGCACCGGGGCAGAACCCGGCACCCCGCTCAACCAGGTATGCGCACAGGGGTGGGGGGTGGGGGGCTACTGTCACCCCTGATCTCCACCCTCTGGATTACCGACTTCTGCCTAACCTGAGCATGCCTGCCATCCTGTACTTTGGTCTCTGCTCTGGATTATCGACTTCTGCCTGCCTTGACCTTGTCACTTGCCTACCCCTGTGGTTACAATAAACATTGTTACTTCACACAGCCTGCAGTTGGGTCTTACCTTGATTCCTGATAGTTACTAAAGTTGCACTTAAACACTCATTATTACAGAAAGTCTCAGACCACTTGCGATTCACTTTATACACAGAAGATCTCTGCTAAACAAAAAAATCAAGATGTTTGTTTTTCTCTGTGACCACTGATAACTTCAGAACAGTTTAATAACTACAAACACAAAGTTGCCAGTGTCTTTTCTGTTGTTACAGTTAAGCGAAGGATAACAAGATGATTCAAATTAAATATTAGATAACTGCATTAAAATCTAAATTCAGTAGGCCTAAAGGCTACATACAGTGCCTTTGGAAAGTATTCAGACCCATTGACTTTTTCACAATTGATTAAATTGTTCGTTTCCTCATCAACCTACACACACAATAGCAGATAATACATAGCAAATACAGGTTTTTAGAAATGTTTGCTAACCTATTTAAAAAAAAACGGAAACATCACATTTACATAAGTATTCAGAGCCTTTACTCATTACTTTGTTGAAGCACCGATGGCACCGATGGCAGTGATTACAGCATCGAGTCTTCTTGGGAATGATGCTACAAGCTTGGCACACCTGTATTTGGAGAGTTCTTCAATTATTCTCTGCAGATCCTCTCAAGCTCTGTCAAGTTGGATGGGGAGCGTTGCCACACAGCTATTTCCACATCTCATCAGAAATCGGGTTTAAGTTCGGGCTCTGGCTGGGCCACTCAAGAACATTCAAAGACTTGTGCCTAAGCCACTCCTGCATTGCCTTGGCTGTGTGCTTAGGGTCGTTGTACTGAGCGGTACTGAGCGCTCTGGAGCAGGTTTTCGTCAAGGATCACTCTATACTTTGTTCCGTTCATCTTTCCTCGATCCTGACTTGTCTCCCAGTCCGTGCCGCTGAAAAATATCCCCATAGCATGATGCTGCCACCTCCATGCTTCACCTTAGGGATGGTGCCAGGTTTCATCCAGACATGACACTTGGCATTCAGAAAGAGTTCAATCTTGGTTTTCCATCTGCAAGGTTCTCCCATCTCCACAGAGTAACTGCAGAGCTCTGTCAGAGTGACTATTAGATTATTGGTCACCTCCCTGACCAAGGCCCTTCTCACCCGATTGCTCAGTTTGGCCGGGCGGCCAACTCTAGGTAGATTCATAGTGGTTACAGAGTGGTTACAGACTTCTTCCATTTAAGAATGTGCTCTTGGGGACCTTCAAAACTGCATAAATGTTTTGGTACCCTTCCCCAGATCTGTGCCTCGACACAATCCTGTCTCTGGGCTCTAAGGACATTTTCTTCGACCTCATGGCTTGTTTTTTTTCTCTGACATGCACTGTCAACTGTGGGACATTTACATTTACATTTAAGTCATTTAGCAGACGCTCTTATCCAGAGCGACTTACAAATTGGTGCATTCACCTTATGACATCCAGTGGAACAGCCACTTTACAATAGTGCATCTAAATATTTTAGGGGGGGGGGGTGAGAAGGATTACTTATCCTATCCTAGGTATTCCTTAAAGAGGTGGGGTTTCAGGTGTCTCCGGAAGGTGGTGATTGACTCGCTGTCCTGGCGTCGTGAGGGAGTTTGTTCCACCATTGGGGGCCAGAGCAGCGAACAGTTTTGACTGGGCTGAGCGGGAACTGTACTTCTCAGTGGTAGGGAGGCGAGCAGGCCAGAGGTGGATGAACGCAGTGCCCTTGTTTGGGTGTAGGGCCTGATCAGAGCCTGGAGGTACTGAGGTGCCGCTCCCCTCACAGCTCCGTAGGCAAGCACCATGGTCTTGTAGCGGATGCGAGCTTCAACTGGAAGCCAGTGGAGAGAGCGGAGGAGCGGGTTGACGGGAGAGAACTTGGGAAGGTTGGAACACCAGACGGGCTGCGGCGCCCTGGATGGTTGTAGGGGTTTAATGGCACAGGCAGTGAGCCCAGCCAACAGCGAGTTGCAGTAATCCAGACGGGAGATGACAAGTGCCTGATTAGGACCTGCGCTGCTTCCTGTGTGAGGCAGGGTCGTACTCTGTGGATGTTGTAGAGCATGAACCTACAGGAACGGGCCACCGCCTTGATGTTAGTTGAGAACGACAGGGTGTTGTCCAGGATCAC
>NC_068437.1:36048482-36054459 GCF_023373465.1 Oncorhynchus keta
TGCACATAGCCACCGTCTTCTCTTGAGAGCCAGGTCTGCCTTTGGCTGACCTCTCTTAATAGCAAGGCTATGCTCACTGAGTCTGTATGTGTTCAAAGAAGTTCCTTCATTTTGGGTCAGTCACAGTGGTCAGGTAAGCTTCTACTGTGTGCTCTCTGGTCTCTTTGGTTTATTCTTTTTCTAATGTGTCAAGTAATTATATTTTTGTTTTTCTCATGGTTTGGTTGGGTCTAATTGTGTTGCTATCCTGGGACTCTGTGGCGTCTGTTTGTGTTTTGTGAGACAGAGCCCCAGAACCAGCTTAACGTATGGGAACTCTTCTCCAGGTTCATCTCTCTGTAGGTGATGGCTTTGTTATGTAAGGTTTGGAAATCGCTTACTTTTGGGATGTTTCGAGATTTCAGCAGCTCTTTTCACGAATTTTGATAATTAGCGGGTATCTGCCTAATTCTGCTCTGCATGCATTATTTGGTGTTTTACGTTGTACAGGAGGATATTTTTGCAGACTTCTGTCTGCAGAGTCTCAATTTGGTGTTTCTCCCATTTTTGTGAATTCTTGGTTGGTGAGCGGACCCCAGACCTCACGCTGACCGCCAAGAGTGTTAGTCGCGAGTCAAATCTAATTGTGGTGGTTCGCACACATATTTACGCAGATGTTTATTGTGGGAGTGGCGGAATGCTTGTGTTCCTAGCTCCAACAGTGCAGTAGTATCTAACAATTCAATGGGTTCTAAAATTGATTTAAGTATTTTTGCCAGATCCGAATTGGTATGTTGAATTTGATGTTCCTTTTGATGGCGAAGAAGACCCTTCTTGCCTTGTCTCTCAGATAGTTCAGAGCTTTGTGGAAATTACCTGTGGCGCTGATGTTTAGGCTGAGGTACAGTGGGCAAAAAAGTATTTAGTCAGCCACCAATTGTGCAAGTTCTCCCACTTAAAAAGATGAGAGAGGCCTGTAATTTTCATCATAGGTACACTTCAACTATGACAGACAAAATGAGAAAAAAATCCAGAAAATCACATTGTAGGATTTTTATGAATTTATTTGCAAATTGTGGTGGAAAATAAGTATTTGGTCAATAACAAAAGTTTATCTCAATACTTTGTTATATATCCTTTGTTGGCAATGACAGAGGTCAAACGTTTTCTGTAAGTCTTCACAAGGTTTCACACACTGTTGCTGGTATTTTTGGCCCATTCCTCCATGCAAGATGTCCTCTAGAGCAGTGATGTTTTGGGGCTGTTGCTGGGCAACACGGACATTCAACTCCCTCCAAAAGATTTTTCTATGGGGGTTGAGATCTGGGGACCGGCTAGGCCACTCCCAGGACCTTGAAATGCTTCTGCTGAAGCCACTCGCCTTCGTTGCCCGTGCTGGTTGTGTTTGGGATCATTGTCATGCTGAAGAGGCCCAGCCACGTTTCATCTTCAATGCCCTTGCGCACTGATGGAAGGAGGTTTTCACTCAAAATCTCCGCGACACATGGCCCCATTCATTTCTTTCCTTTAAACAGATCAGTCGTCCTGGTTCCTTTGCAGACACTGATCTGCTTGGCTCTTCATAGCTGGCCTTACTTTGCTGGACTGTCCATTAATCACGGTACTCCATTCTGCTTGTTTGTTTTATCTGTCGGCCCAGTTGCCTAGTCAACGCCATTTTACCTGCTGTTTGTTATGCTAGCTGATTAGCCTCGCCACCTGTTTTATTCTTTCCCAGATCAACCTGTGATTACTGTTATGCGCAAGCTGTCTCTCTTGCGTGTAATGTACCTTGTATACTGTTGTTCAGGTTAGTTATCATGGTGCTAGTTCACAATGGAGCCCCTGGGTCACTCTGCATACCCTGTTGCCTCCTTTGTCCCACCCCCACACATGCGGTGACCTCACCCATTACAACCAGCATGTCCAGAGATACAACCTCTCTCATCATCACCCAGTGCCTGGAAACACCTCCATGTGTACCTTTTCCCCACCCTGTCTGCGCATTATGCCCTGAATATATTCTACTATGTGCCCAGATACCTGCTATGTATCCTCTGCCCCCAACGCTCTAGGCGACCAGTTTTGATAGCCTTTAGTAGCACCCTCATACTGCTCCTTCTCTGTTCCGCAGGTGATGTGGAGGTAAGCCCAGACCTCATGTCCCCAGGTACCCTCATTTTATTGACTTCTGTGATCGAAAAAGTCTTGGTTTTTATGCATGTCAACATCAAGCCTCCTCCCTAAGTTTGTTTTACTCACTGCTTTAGCACCTCTGCTAACCTGATGTCCTTGCCGTGTCTGAATCCTGGCTCAGGAAGGCCACCAAAGGTCAGAGATTTCCATGCCCAACTATAACATCTTCGATCAAGATAGAACTGCCAAAGGGGCGGGTCATGATCTCTGTAGAGATAGCCTGCAAAAGTCACATGTCATACTTTCAGGTCCATACCCAAACAGTTTGAACTACTCATTTTGAAAATTACTCTCTCCAGAAACAAGTCTCTCACTGTTGCCGCCTGCTACCGACCCCCGTCAGCTCCCAGCTGTGCCCTGGACACCATTTGTGAATTGATCGCCCCTCATCTGGCTTCAGAGTTTGTTCTGTTAGGTGACCCTAAACTGGGATATGCTTAACACCCCGGCAGTCCTACAATCTAAGCTAGATGCCCTCAATCTCACACAAATCATCAAGAAACCCACCAGGTACAACCTAACCCTGTAAACAAGGGCACCCTCATAGACGCTCATCCTGACCAATGGCCCTCCAAATATACCTCCCGCTGTCTTCACCAGGATCTCAGCGATCATGCTTCACGCTTATATCTGCCACAGAGCTATGATCAAACGACCACCCCCTCATTACTGTCAAACGCTTCCCTAAAAACACTTCTGTGAGCAGGCCTTTCTAATCGATCTGGCCCGTATCCTGGAGACATTGACCTCATCCGTCAGTTGAGGATGCCTGCAGTCATTCTTTAAAAGTAACTTCCTCACCATTTTAGATAAGCATGCTCCGTTCAAAAAAATGCAGAACCAAGAGCAGATACAGCCCTTGGTTCCTCCAGACCTATTTAACCTCGACCAGCACAAAAAACATCCTGTGGCGGACTGCAGCCAGCATCGAATAGCCCCGTGATATGCAGCTGTTCAGGGAAGTCAAGACTAATATGATCAGTCAGGAAAGCTAAGGCCAGCTTCTTCGGGCAGGATTTGCATCCTGTAGCTCAACTCCAAAAGTTCTGGGACACTGTGAAGTCCATGGAGAACAAGAGCACCTCCTCCCAGCTGCCCACTGCACTGAGGCTAGGAAACACGGTCTCCACCGATAAATCCATGATTATCGAAAACTTCAATAAGCACTTCTCAACGGCTGGCCATGCCTTCCGCCTGGCTACTCCAACCTCGGCCAACAGCTCCGCCCCCCGTAGTTCCTCACCCAAGCCTCTCCAGGTTCTCCTTTACCCAAATCCAGATAGCAGATGTTCTGAAAGAGCTGCAAAACCTGGACCCGTACAAATCAGCTGGGCTTGACAATCTGGACCCGCTATTTCTGAAACTATCTGCCGCCATTGTCGCAACCCCTATTACCAGCCTGTTCAACCTCTCTTTCATATCGTCTGAGATCCCCAAGGATTGGAAAGCTGCCGCAGTCATCCCCTCTTCAAAGGGGAGACACCCTGGACCCAAACTGCTATAGACCTATATCCATCCTGCCCTGCCTATCTAAGGTCTTCGAAAGCCAAGTCAACAAACAGGTCACTGACCATCTCGAATCCCACCGTACCTTCTCCGCTGTGCAATCTGGTTTCCGAGCCGGTCACGGGTGCACCTCAGCCACACTCAAGGTACTAAATGATATCATAACCGCCATCGATAAAAGACAGTACTGTGCAGCCGTCTTCATCGACCTCGCCAAGGCTTTCGACTCTGTCAATCACCAAATTCTTATCGGCAGACTCAACAGCCTCGGTTTTTCGGATGACTGCCTTGCCTGGTTCACCAATTACTTTGCAGACAGAGTTCAGTGTGTCAAATCAGAGGGCATGCTGTCCGGTCCTCTGGCAGTCTCTATGGGGGTGCCACAGGGTTCAATTCTCGGGCCGACTCTTTTCTCTGTATATATCAATGATGTTGCTCTTGCTGCGGGCGATTCCCTGATCCACCTCTACGCAGACGACAACTATTCTATATACTTTCGGCCCGTCATTGGACACTGTGCTATCAAACCTCCAAACGAGCTTCAATGCCATACAGCACTCCTTCCGTGGCCTCCAACTGCTCTTAAACGCGAGTAAAACCAAATGCATGCTTTTCAACCGATCGCTGCCTGCACCCGCATGCCCGACTAGCATCACCACCCTGGATGGTTCCAACCTTGAATATGTGGACATCTATAAGTACCTAGGTGTCTGGCTAGACTGCAAACTCTCCTTCCAGACTCACATCAAACATCTCCAATCAAAAATCAAATCCAGAGTCGGCTTTCTATTCCGCAACAAAGCCTCCTTCACTCACGCTGCCAAGCTTACCCTAGTAAAACTGACTATCCTACCGATCCTCGACTTCGGCGATGTCATCTACAAAATGGCTTCCAACACTCTACTCAGCAAACTGGATGCAGTCTATCACAGTGCCATCCGTTTTGTCACTAAAGCACCTTATACCACCCACCACTGCGACTTGTATGCTCTAGTCGGCTGGCCCTCACTACATATTCGTCGCCAGACCCACTGGCTCCAGGTCATTTACAAGTCCATGCTAGGTAAAGCTCCGCCTTATCTCAGTTCACTGGTCACGATGGCAACACCCATCCGTAGCACGCGCTCCAGCAGGTGTATCTCACTGATCATCCCTAAAGCCAACACCTCATTTGGCCGCCTTTCGTTCCAGTACTCTGCTGCCTGTGACTGGAACGAATTGCAAAATCGTTGAAGTTGGAGACTTTTATCTCCCTCACCAACTTCAAACATCAGCTATCCGAGCAGCTAACCGATCGCTGCAGTTGTACATAGTCTATAGGTAAATAGCTCACCCTTTTTCACCTACCTCATTCCCATACTGTTTTTATACTGTTTTTATTTATTTACTTTTCTGCTCTTTTGCACACCAATATCTCTACCTGTACATGCCCATCTGATCATTTATCACTCCAGTGTTAATCTGCAAAATTGTATTATTCGCCTACCTCCTCATGCCTTTTGCACACATTGTATATAGACTGCCCATTTTTTTCTACTGTGTTATTGACTTGCTAATTGTTTACTCCATGTGTAACTCTGTGTTGTCTGTTCACACTGCTATGCTTTATCTTGGCCAGGTCGCAGTTGCAAATGAGAACTTGTTCTCAACTAGCCTACCTGGTTAAATAAAGGTGAAATAAAAAAAATAAAAGAAGAACAGCCCCAAAGCGAATGTTTCCACCCCATGCTTCACAGTAGGTATGGTGTTCTTTGGATGCAACTCAGCATTCTTTGTCCTCCAAACACGACGAGTTGAGTTTTTACCAAAAGTTCTATTTTGGTTTCATCTGACCATATGACATTCTCCCAATCTTCTTCTGGATCATCCAAATGCTCTCTAGCAAACTTCAGACGGGCCTGGACATGTACTTTGGCTTAAGCAGGGGACACGTCTGGCACTGAAGGATTTGAGGTCCCTGGCGGGCGTAGTGTGTTACTGATGGTAGGCTTTGTTACTTTGGTCCCAGCTCTCTGCAGGTCATTCACTAGGTCCCCCGTGTGGTTCTGTGATTTTTACTCACCGTTCTTGTGATCATTTTGACCTCACGGGGTGAGTTCTTGCGTGGAGCCCCAGATCGAGGAGATTATCAGTGGTCTTGTGTGTCTTCCATTTCTAATAATTGCTCCCACAGTTGATTTCTTCAAACCAAGCTGCTTACCTATTGCAGATTCAGTCTTCCCAGCCTGGTGCAGGTCTACAATTTTGTTTCTGGTGTCCTTTGACAGCTCTTTGGTCTTGGCCATAGTGGAGTTTG
>NC_068437.1:36054559-36062148 GCF_023373465.1 Oncorhynchus keta
CACACTGCCCCTACTCGGATGGTATCGCGCCGTCCCAACCTTCGCTCTCTCTCCCCCGCTACTCTCTCCTCTTCCATCCTATCATCTCTTCCCTCTGCTCAAACCTTCTCCAACCTATCTCCTGATTCTGCCTCCTCAACCCTCCTCTCCTCCCTTTCCCCCGTGGCTCGACGACTTCATTGCGAGCTCACAGAACAGGGTTCGGGCAGCCGAGCGGAATGGAGGAAAACTTCGCCTCCTGCGGACCTGGCATCCTTTCACTCCCTCCTCTCTACATTTTCCTCCTCTGTCTCTGCTGCTAAAGCCATTTTCTACCACTCTAAATTCCAAGCATCTGCCTCTAACCCTAGGAAGCTCTGCCACCTTCTCCTCCCTCCTGAATCCTCCCCCCCGCCCTCCCTCTCTGCAGATGACTTCCTGTTTGGCCCTGTCCGGTGTCCTCGGATGGGGCCACAGTGTCTCCTGACCCCTCCTGTCTCAGCCTCCAGTATTTATGCTGCAGTAGTTTATGTGTCGGGGGCTAGGGTCAGTTTGTTATATCTGGAGTACTTCTCCTGTCCTATTCGGTGTCCTGTGTGAATCTAAGTGTGCGTTCTCTAATTCTCTCCTTCTCTCTTTTCTTTCTCTCTCTCGGAGGACCTGAGCCCTAGGACCATGTCCCAGGACTACCTGACATGAGGACTCCTTGCTGTCCCCAGTCCACCTGGCCATGCTCCTGCTCCAGTTTCAACTGACCTGAGCCCTAGGACCGTGCCCCAGGACTACCTGACATGAAGGCTCCTTGCTGTCCCCAGTCCACCTGACTGTGCTGCTGCTCAGTTTCAACTGTTCTGCCTTATTATTCGACCATGCTGGTCATTTATGAACATTTGAACATCTTGGTCATGTTCTGTTATAATCTCTACCTGGCACAGCCAGAAGAGGACTGGCCACCCCACATAGCCCGGTTCCTCTCTAGGTTTCTTCCTAGGTTTTGGCCTTTCTAGGGAGTTTTTCCTAGCCACTGTGCTTTTACACCTGCATTGTTTGCTGTTTGGGGTTTTAGGCTGGGTTTCTGTACAGCACTTTGAGATATCAGCTGATGTACGAAGGGCTATATAAATAAATTTGATTTGATTTGATTTGATTTGATTTGACTTCGTCAACCATTTTGAAAAGAAGGTTGACGACATCCGATCCTCGTTTGCTAAGTCAAACGGCACCGCTGGTTCTGCTCACACTGCCCTACCCTGTGCTCTGACCTCTTTCTCCCCTCTCTCTCCAGATGAAATCTTGCGTCTTGTGACGGCCGGCCGCCCAACAACCTGCCCGCTTGACCCTATCCCCTCCTCTCTTCTCCAGACCATTTCCGGAGACCTTCCCCCTTACCTCACCTCGCTCATCAACTCATCCCTGACCGCTGGCTACGTCCCTTCCGTCTTCAAGAGAGCGAGAGTTGCACCCCTTCTGAAAAAACCTACACTCGATCCCTCCGATGTCAACAACTACAGACCAGTATCCCTTCTTTCTTTTCTCTCCAAAACTCTTGAACGTGCCGTCCTTGGCCAGCTCTCCCTCTATCTCTCTCTGAATGACCTTCTTAATCCAAATCAGTCAGGTTTCAAGACAAGTCATTCAACTGAGACTGCTCTTCTCTGTATCACGGAGGCGCTCCGCACTGCTAAAGCTAACTCTCTCTCCTCTGCTCTCATCCTTCTAGACCTATCGGCTGCCTTCGATACTGTGAACCATCAGATCCTCCTCTCCACCCTCTCCGAGTTGGGCATCTCCGGCGTGGCCCACGCTTGATTGCGTCAACCTGACAGGTCGCTCCTACCAGGTGGCGTGGCGAGAATCTGTCTCCTCACCACGCGCTCTCACCACTGGTGTCCCCCAGGGCTCTGTTCTAGGCCCTCTCCTATTCTCGCTATACACCAAGTCACTTGGCTCTGTCATAACCTCACATGGTCTCTCCTATCATTGCTATGCAGACGACACACAATTAATCTTCTCCTTTCCCCCTTCTGATGACCAGGTGGCGAATCGCATCTCTGCATGTCTGGCAGACATATCAGTGTGGATGACGGATCACCACCTCAAGCTGAACCTCGGCAAGACGGAGCTGCTCTTCCTCCCGGGGAAGGACTGCCCGTTCCATGATCTCGCCATCACGGTTGACAACTCCATTGTGTCCTCCTCCCAGAGCACTAAGAACCTTGGCGTGATCCTGGACAACACCCTGTCGTTCTCAACTAACATCAAGGCGGTGGCCCGTTCCTGTAGGTTCATGCTCTACAACATCCGCAGAGTACGACCCTGCCTCACACAGGAAGCGGCGCAGGTCCTAATCCAGGCACTTGTCATCTCCCGTCTGGATTACTGCAACTCGCTGTTGGCTGGGCTCCCTGCTTGTGCCATTAAACCCCTACAACTCATCCAGAATGCCGCAGCCCGTCTGGTGTTCAACCTTCCCAAGTTCTCTCACGTCACCCCGCTCCTCCGCTCTCTCCACTGGCTTCCAGTTGAAGCTCGCATCCGCTACAAGACCATTGTGCTTGCCTACGGAGCTGTGAGGGAACGCACCTCAGTACCTCCAGGCTCTGATCAGGCCCTACACCCAAACAAGGGCACTGCGTTCATCCACCTCTGGCCTGCTCGCCTCCCTACCACTGAGGAAGTACAGTTCCCGCTCAGCCCAGTCAAAACTGTTCGCTGCTCTGGCCCCCAATGGTGGAACAAACTCCCTCACGACGCCAGGACAGCGGAGTCAATCACCACCTTCCGGAGACACCTGAAACCCCACCTCTTTAAGGAATACCTAGGATAGGATAAGTAATCCTTCTCACCCCCCTTTAAGATTTAGATGCACTATTGTAAAGTGACTGTTCTACTGGATGTCATAAGGTGAATGCACCAATTTGTAAGTCGCTCTGGATAAGAGCGTCTGCTAAATGACTTAAATGTAAATGTAATGTAAAAAGCAGAGGGGTCCATGTAAGGCAACATCTTATGTTAATCATATCAACAGAAGAGAGGAGTGAATTTTCAATAAATGCCAGATTGTTCAAGTTGAAAGCAGAGGTAATTTTAAGGTCAGCCACCTTAGATCCTTCCTTGGGACGTCCCTACCCAAAACTATAACCTCCACCCACCCTTACCATAACCTTTACCTAACCCTACCCGTAACCATTTTAAAATGGGATAGGGACGTCCCAAGGATCCCAGATATGGCATGAGCTTTGACTTTCAGTTTCATTTCACCAGAAGTGGGAAAGACAACCGAAGAATTTAGGGTGAGGTTATGAGCATTTATACAAGTGGTGTGACTAATCCTGAATACTGATTGGTTAAAACCGCATTCCAGCCGGTGTCCATTCCACAAATTGCCACCGGCTACATCAATGACGTCAACATGCCCATTTACTTTGTTCCCTCTGACTGCGCAATCCACTGTCTCATTAGCCCAGCCAGGGAATTTATAAACTTGATCTCCACTATAAAAAGCATCTAGATATTATCTCTCATTTCTTTTAGATTTACATTTTGTTTTCAATAGCGAAGATCTGTATAAACCTTGTTGTCTGTCTCCGACATTTGCAAAATTGTTTCAATAATTAGATTATGCTGTCCCAAAGTAATGAATGTGTCGGGAGTCAGGACTAGAACGACAGGCAGGCAGCGTTTCTCAGACAGTCGAAATCTTGAATCAGCTGGCTTGATTTTTACGGATATATACCAACAACAACAAAACAATTTAAAAAGGTCAAACGAAATGCAGCTAATTTGCGTTTGAAGTGATTGTGTCTGTGTTCTTGGCTAGCACCTCTGAATAATAGTGTCCTGATGAATGAGCACATTTTCTATGCCAGGCAAAATTGCGCCTCATTAGCTCATTGTTATGGATGTATCCAAATAAATGTCACTAGAAAACAGTTAAAATAAATGCAAATGCAGCTAGCCATAGTTTGCTAGCTAGCAAGCAAGGTAGCTAGCTAGCAAGGGATAAGAACGTTGCCACCCAGTATGGCAATGGAACATTTAGAACAAACGACTGGGTCGCGTCAATAGATAAATGCAAATGCAGCTAGCCATAGTTTGCTAGCTAGCAAGCAAGGTAGCTAGCTAGCAAGGGATAAGAACGTTGCCACCCAGTATGGCAATGGAACATTTAGAACAAACGACTGGGTCGCGTCAATAGATACAGAACAAAAAGACTGAATGACTGGGTCGCATCCATAGATACAGAACAAAAAGATGAATGAAATAGTATGAATCAATTCATCAAAATAAGGTTTGAATGAAAATGTCAATCGTTATTTGAATGTGTTGGTAACCTGTTGCATAAAAGTGATAATGCCCTCGAAGCTGGTATTTGGAGGATATATTGACTTCTTCTCGGGCCTAAGAACACCCGAGCCAATATATCCTCCAAACACCAGCTTCTCAGGCATTATCACTTAAAAGATACCAGGTGCCTACAGTAACAAGAAGGTGTGGGTGTAACGGCTTTCTTGTGGAGAAGGAGAGTTGACCAAATTGCAGCGTGATGATGATTCATGATGTTTTAATGAAGGAAAAAACTATACATGAAGAAACTACAACATAATGAAATGTGAAAACCGAAACAGCCCTATCTGGTGCAGGTACAAAGATACTAAGGACAATCACCCACGAAACACAAAGAATATGGCTGCCTAAATATGGTTCCCAATCAGAGACAACGATAAACACCTGCCTCTGATTGAGAACCACTTCAGACAGCCATAGACTTAACTAGAACACCCCACTAAGCTACAATCCCAATACATACACACCACATACAAAAACCCATGTCACACCCTGGCCTGACCAAATAAATGAAGATAAACACAAAATACTTTGACCAGGGCGTGACAGTGGTTCTGTAGTGTCTCAATATGTTTAAAAAAATGATCAGTGGATATCAAGGATGTTTGGACAAGCAGCTTGACCAGATTGTTGGTCAAAAGTTCACTGTACAGATGTGGTCCTACTTGGAATACTTTGTGACAGTGGAAGATATGATATTAGTGAAGGCAAAGAAAAGGCTTCGGGTCGTGTTATGAGCCAGGACAGTGTTATTGTTGCTAATACTTCACCAAGAGTCTGTCAATCCTTTCCTAAAGAGTGTCTTCAGTACGACAATTTACACCTGAGCAGATACTTTGTATGCGGAACAGTGACGACCTGTCATTCAGGGCAGGTGGGGCAGAGCCTCACCTGTTTTTTAGTCTCACCTTTTTGTTGCCTGTTTTTTTCTTCTTTTTTTTGCATTAATACGTGTCACATATCAGTTTGCAAACAATGTTAAAAATATATCATTGAGATAATAAAGCCATATACAAACATGGTTTCTTTTTTGCTTTCTTGAGTAAGGCAGCTCCAAAATTCAGGTGTTTCAGCCTAGCTCAGAGCTTTATGTGGTGGTAGGGCAGCCAGCAGAAAATACAGAGCGTAGGGGTTGGTAATGTTCTCTAGTTGTGCCGTGATTGGCTCAGTGTTCTGTCACTCATGGACACTACGTCACCGCAAAACCTACAGGGAGAGCTCGGGAATTTAAGCTATGCTGCCATAGATTTGCATTACAAGTGCCCATCCATGAAGGCTCAAGGTCATTGGCCACTGATAAAATGACGTCAAATCACATTATATCTACCATAGCTTTGATTGGACTGATCATGTCAACATCATACTCTCAAAATCTTAGCTAGCAAGCTAGACAAGCAGAACTCAGCTTGGAAGGTGTGGACTTACTTGACAAATACATAAGACAAATTTCACGGAACCAACTAATGCCAAGAGGAAATGTTTTTTGGAACATGCTTATTCCTGACAATGTCTGGAAATAAGCTTGCTTGATGCCGTACAAATATGGTGTGCAAGATTCTACAAAATATATATCCATGTAATTCTATGTTGTCCACATTTGTTGATATTCATGATATCTGTGTTTTCTGCAAAAAAGTTGAAAATCTGACACACTTGTTCTATGAATGTAAATCTGTGATATATTTTGGGGAAAACCTTACAGAATACTTATTTACCTTTATGAACACTACCTACGTACGTCTTTCTTTACATGAAGGATATAATATGTTACTAATGCAATGATAAGACCATTGAAAATATTGTGTTTTTTCTTTCTTGTTGCCAAATACTTTATACACAAAAAAAAAATCCAGAACTCTTTGCCAAAATGAAAAAATATTTTTGATTGAATTGATCTTGTTAATACATTATCCATAGTGAATAACCTGAATCATTATAATTAGATTTCTATCCGAGTGAATACAATTGGACTTAAATGTTTTCGTATACTTTTTTTTGTATGTATTTAGTATTTTCTTGTTTATACCTGTTTAGTTAGACATATATGATAGGGATATTAGGAGTTTATTGCTGATAATATTGTATAATGAATAAAAAAAGTGTATATATATATATATATATATATATATATATATATATATATATATATATACACATACATACATATATACATATACACACAGTGCCTATGGAAAATATTTAGACGCTTTGACTTTTTCAAAAAGAAATTACATTACAGCCTTATTCTAAAATGGATTAAACATTTTTTCTTCACATCTTCAGCAATAAACAAACAATACCCCATAATGACGGATTGAAAACAGGTATTTAGACATTTTTGCATATATATTAAAAATAAACTGAAATACCTTATTTACGTAAGTATTCAGACCCTTTGCTATGAGACTCGAAATTGAGCTCAGGTGCATCCTGTTTCCAATGATCATCCTTGAGAAGTTTCGACAACTTGATTGGAAGCCACTTGTGGTAAATTCAATTGATTGGACATGATTTGGAAAGGCACACACCTGTCTGTATAAGGTCCCACGGTTGACAGCGCATGTCAGAACAAAAACCAAGCCATGAGGTCGAAGAGCTCAGAGACTGGATTCTGTTGAGGCACAGATCTGGGGAAGGTCCCCAAGAACACAGTGGCCTCCATCATTCATAAATGGAAGAAGTTTGGAACCCCCAAGACTCTTCTTAGATCTGGCCGCCCGGCCAAACTGAGAAATTGGGGGAGAAGGGCCATGGTCAGGGGGTTGACCAAGAACCCGATGGTCACTCTGACAGAGTTCTAGAGTTCCTCTGTGGAGATGGGAAAACCTTCCAGAAGGACAACCATCTCAGCAGCACTCCACCAATCAGGCTTTTATGGTAGTGGCCAGACGGAAGCCATTCTTCAGTAAAAGGCACATGACAGCCCGCTTGGAGTTTGCCAAAAGGCACCTAAAGACTCTCAGACCATGAGAAACAAGATCCTCTGGTCTGATGAAACCAAGATTGAACTCTTTGCCCTGAATGCCAAGCATCACGTCTGGAGGAAACCTGACACCATCCCTACGATGAAGCATGGTGGTGGCAGCATCATGTTGTGGAGATGTTTTTCAGCATCAGGGACTGGGAGATTGAAAGATGGCGCCGGAGAGGATGGCTGCCGTTTTATTGGCTCTTAACCAACCGTGCTATTTTATTTTTTCCCGCATTGTTTGTAACTTATTTTGTACATAATGTTGCTGCTACTGTCTCTGTTGTGGGATTAT
>NC_068437.1:36062248-36064453 GCF_023373465.1 Oncorhynchus keta
GGGCATCCTGGCTACACGTAAGTAGAGCCTTAGCGTGGTTAGAAATGGCAAGACAGCACAAAAAGGGTAAGTCTACCTGCCCACGCTACCTTTACTGGAGTTGAAAGGAACTGAGCTCAGTTAAATTGGAATATGTATGAAGGACCCTAATGTATACACAGTAATCAGCTTTGATGTATGGAGTCCCTCCTCCTTACTGTATCCATGCACCAGTGCATTCATTGGCACAGAATAGTGTTCATTAAGATTTTGGAGCTCCTGACCAAAGGTCAGTAAATAAATTAAAAGTATACAGACTAATTGCTCAGTATATGTTGGTGTTTATTTGGCAGCGTTTGAACTGATTACCTCATCCTATACACTGGGCCAAATGCTTCACCTCATTATATATCTATGTTGGAGATGTAGGAGTCGAAGCACCTCAAGGGACTTCTGTCCCTGCTTTAAGCCTGCTCTTATGGCAAGTGAGGTTTTTCCCAGGGAATACGACAAGCCTTAATTGCAGAGTAGCAGCAGAAGAACAGAACCGCTGTAAGATGTGTGTAACACAGTGTGTAACATGCAGTGTAACTACTGTAGCTGTTTATGAATGAACTCCGTGTGGATGTGACGTGGTGGAGTTGGACCAAGGTGCAGAGAATGGATCAGACGAGGAATCAAAGGTTTCGGATAACGTAAATACTTCACAGATAAAATAAGGAAACAGGATCACAGTAATACTTAAACATAAATAACAACAGTAAGACTAGAACGTACTCAGGCGACACACAAGGAAACAGAAATCAAGCTTCTGTGAACAAGAACAGAAAACACACCTCTTTTAAAAGGGAAATCATAATGAACTGATAAGCAACACCTGAGTAACAAAGAAAGGAACCATGATAGTGGAAGTTTGGAATTCTGATAGGGATGGGGACATAAACACGTAGACACAGACAGAAGTATACACACATGCAAGCATACACACACGCACACACACAGACATAGACATACCGACATGCACACGCATGTAATTACACACTCCATAATGTTGTATGCACTAAGTAGTTCCCACTTCTACTGATTTTTGCACATCTGTTCTTGTATAAGTTTTGAATCTTAGCTGTCAAATTATTAGAGAAAGGCTATTTTTTAAATGGTGGCGCACAGTGTTGTTTGTGCCTGTGTGTGAAAGAGAGACATAAGATAGCCTATCCTCCCACACTGAGCAATATCCACCCACACACACACACACAGCACTAATGCTCACCAAAACCATTCATAGGGAAGTCCGTGTTGGGATTTTATGGACTGTACTACTGTAATAGTAGGCTATTTATTTGCTACAGGGCATGACCTAATGGTATGTTGTTGTTTTTTTGGGGTGGGGGGGCTTCTGAATATCAGTGTCAGAGAGGAGTAATGGTACAGTACAGATTCCCAGGGTTAGATCCTCGGTTCACCACCTTTGAGATAATTAACCTTTCTTCAGCAGGGCTCCGTCAGCCTGTTAACAGGGAGGCAGGATACATGGAGTTCCCAGGAGTTACACAACACTGCCCATAGCTGTTTGGCCTGTAAACTGCCCAGTCTCCACCAGGCTACCTGGGGCCTGAATTCAGTCAACCTGCCCACAACACACACACAGGTCTTATTCTGAAAATGGTGTGGAGAATCACAAGGTTGGATCCTAGAGCTGGGAATTGCCAGGGACATCACAATATTATTGCGATCCTTAGCCTAGGTGCTAGTAAGATATGTATTGAGATTCTCACAATTCATGAGAGAGCCACGAGAAAATGAGTTTTGATCAGTCAGGGAAATAAAAGTGCTGAAAACATGTTTAAGAAGAAGATGGAGAACCAGATTGTGGATGAAAAATACCTGAGTTTTGGAGCAGGTACAGCCGACTGGCACTAGCTAATGCTACCGAGCAAATCGATACTTGGAGTCGAAAAAAAAAATATATATATATATCCCAATGGTGGAACAAACACCCTCACGACGCCAGGACAGCGGAGTCAATCACCACCTTCCGGAGACACCTGAAACCCCACCTCTTTAAGGAATACCTAGGATAGGATAAGTAATCCTTCTCACCCCCCTTTAAGATTTAGATGCACTATTGTAAAGTGACTGTTCTACTGGATGTCATAAGGTGAATGCACCAATTTGTAAGTCGCTCTGGATAAGAGCGTCTGCTAAATGACTTAAATGTAAATGTAA
>NC_068437.1:36064553-36071921 GCF_023373465.1 Oncorhynchus keta
TGAAAACGTGACTTTATGGAGTGCAAGACAACTGGGAAGTCGAGAATAAATGAGCTCCGACTGGGAAAATACATTTTGAACTGTCTTTCAACTCGGAATTGTAAATCTGGTTGTTTTGAATGCACCATAAATCCAGAGAATGCCAGACTTTGATGACATAATTTGCACACAAAGGTCCGCCGCACCACCTTCCTGTTCATGTGAGCACAGCGCAACAAGGTGAGTCCAAAAATGTATTGTATGGTGCTACATAAATTATGTAATATGTCAGGGAGATATGTATACTGTAGCTAAAAACAGTGTATGTTGTATAGTAGGCCATCATTGTAAATAAGAATTTGTTCTTAACTCACTTGCCTAGTTAAATAAAGGTTAAATAACATTTATAAAATTGTAAGATATTAGTAGCCCATGTGCCTCATCCTAATAATTTGGTCTATTTACCCCTCTTCATTTTGCCTACTGTTCTGACTTGATGATGCACATGTAGCCTCCTATAACCTGTTCTAGGAAATGTAATCATCAAATATTGTAAGAGCTTTCATTGTCTGCTTATACAGTGGTTCCTCCTTTAAAAGTTGTGGCACACCCTGAGTGCTGCTGCAGCATTCTGTGGCATGTCATTTCATTCTCAGCCATTCTCAGCCAAATTATTGCTAGTTTGACCACCAGAGAGCATATTTGAGAAGCACTTGAATTCCGTATTAGCATTAACAGAGAATTCAAAACCTTTTTTGTAATAACATAGTATATGGGATAGATTTTAAGAAATGTTCCTTACTTAATTTGATTAATATTATAGCTTTTCAATCAGTGATGTAACTTTTTCTGAGAGCTTGAAGTAGTTTTTCCGCTTGCTCTGCAAGGGCTGTGGCTTTGTGTGGAGCGATGGGTAACGATGCTTCGAGGATGGCTGTTGTCTATGTGTGCAGAGGGTACCTGGTTCGAGTCCAGGTAGGGACGGAAGCAAAACTGTTACACGGGCACCATTTTAATCAAGAGACTCCTCTTGTAATTATGTAAGTCTGGGCAGCGAGCTCGTTTGTCATCGATCGCTAGACCAGAAATAGGAGTTGTTATTTTTTCATTACGCAGACATAAGCACAGTTGACACCATCGAGGAGCGGATGTTTACTTTCTAACAAGTTTTTTTTCCAGTTTCGTCCGACGAACAGATTGTAGTGGTAAAATAAAAAGGGATACATTTTTAATGGAATTCTAAGCATCACTCTAGTCAAAACAGGCTCTGTGAACGTTCGATTACATTCATTTGCTATGGGCTCGCGCTAGTGTTCCAGTTTAGCCAACGTTCTTTAAACCTCTTGGAAACTAGGGGCACTATTTTTATGTTTGGAAAAATAGCGTTCCCAAAGTAAACGGCCTATTTCTCAGGACCAGATGATAGAATATGCATATAATTGACAGATTAGGATAGAAAACACTCTAACGTTTCCCAAACTGTCAAAATATTGTCTGTGAGTATAACAGAACTGATACTGCAGGTGAAACCCTGAGGAAAATCAAACAAGGAAGTGGCTTCTATTTTGAAAAATCCATGTTCCATAGCCTGCCTTTGCGCCATTTAAGGCAGGGTCAGGTGTTCGCATGAGTTTTGCTCGCGCAACAGAGTTTGGGCTGCCATTGCCTCTCCCTCTCTACTGATAAAGACAGTTACGGTTGATATATTATTGATTATATATTTTAAAAACAACCTGATGATTGTTTATAAAAAACATTTGACATGTTTCTGTGGACATTACAGATATTATTTGGAATTTTCGTCTGCGTTGTCGTGACCGCTCTTTCCTGTGGATTTCTGAACATAAATCAAATCAAATCATCAAATCAAATTGTATTTGTCACATACACATGGTTAGCAGATGTTAATGCGAGTGTAGCGAAATGCTTGTGCTTCTAGTTCCGACAATGCAGTAATAACCAACAAGTAATCTAACTAACAATTCCAAAACTACTGTTTTATACACAGTGTAAGGGGATAAAGAATATGTACATAAGGATATATGAATGAGTGATGGTACAGGGCAGCATACAGTAGATGGTATCGAGTACAGTATATACATATGAGATGAGTATGTAGACAAAGTAAACAAAGTGGCATAGTTAAAGTGGCTAGTGATACATGTATTACATAAGGATGCAGTCGATGATATAGAGTACAGTATATACGTATGCATATGAGATGAATAATGTAGGGTAAGTAACATTTTATAAGGTAGCATTGTTTAAAGTTGCTAGTGATATATTTACATCATTTTCCATCAATTCACACTGTCAATGACAGTGTGTTGGCAGAAGCCACTCAATGTTAGTGGTGGCTGTTTAACAGTCTGATGGCCTTGAGATAGAAGCTGTTTTTCAGTCTCTCGGTCCCAGCTTTGATGCACCTGTACTGACCTCGCCTTCTGATGATAGCTGCGAACAGGCAGTGGCTCGGGTGGTTGATGTCCTTGATGATCTTGCATACTGGTAACATCGGGTGGTGTAGGTGTCCTGAGGGCAGGTTTGCCCCGGTGATGCTAGGTGACCTCACTACCCTCTGGAGCCTTACGGTTGAGGGTGGAGCAGCTACCGCACCAGGCGGGCGGATACAGCCCGCCAGGATGCTTCTCGGATTGTGCATCTGTAGAAGTTTGTGAGTGCTTGGTGACAAGCCGAATCTCCTTCAGCCTCCTGAGGCTGGAACAGGCGCTGCTGCGCCTTCACGATGCTGTCTGTGTGATGGACCAATTCAGTTTGTCTGTGATGTGTATGCCGAGGAACTTAAACTTGCTACCCTCTCCACTACTGTTCCATCGATGTGATAGGGGGTGTTCCCTCTGCTGTTTCCTGAAGTCCACAATCATCTCCTTAGTTTTGCTTGACGTTTGAGTGTGAGGTTATTTTTCCTGACACCACACTCCGGTGGGGCCCCCACCTCCTCCCTGTAGGCCGTCTCTGTCGTTGTTGGTAATCGCTTCACCACTGTTGTGTCGTCCGCAAACTCTGATGATTGAGTTGAGGCGTGCGTGGCCACGCAGCCGGTGAACAGGGACAGGAGAGGCTCAGAACGCACCCTGTGGGGCCCCCGTGGGTTAGGAGGATCAGCGGGGAGGAGATGTTGTTGCCTACCCTCACCACCTGGGGCGGCCCACAAAGTCCAGTACCCAGCTTGCATGGGCGGTCGAGACCCAGGGTCTCGAGCTTGATGACGCAGCTTGAGGGTACTATGGTGTTGAATGCCGAGCTGTAGTCGATGAACAGCATTCTCACATAGGTTCTCTTGTCCAGGTGTGTTAGGGCAGTGTGCAGTGTGTGGTTGAGATTGCATCGTCTTGTGGACCTATTTGGGCGGCAAATTGAGGGGTCTAGGGTGTCAGGTAGGGTGGAGGTGATATGGTCCTGACTAGTCTCTCAAAGCACTTCATGATGACGGAAGTGAGTGCTACGGGCGGTAGTCAGTTAGCTCAGTTACCTTAGCTTTCTTGGGAACAGGAACAATGGTGGCCCTCTTGAAGCATGTGGGAACAGCAGACTGGTATAGGGATTGATTGAATATGTCCGTAAACACACCGGCCAGCTGGTCTGCGCATGCTCTGAGGGCGCGGCTGGGGATGCCGTCTGGGCCTGCAGCCTTGCGAGGGTTAACACGTTTAAATGTCTTACTCACCTCGGCTGCAGTGAAGGAGAGACCACATGTTTTCGTTGCAGGCCGTGTCAGTGGCACTGTATTGTCCTCAAAGCGGGCAAAAAGTTATTTAGTCTGCCTGGGAGCAAGACATCCTGGTCCGTGACTGGGCTGGGTTTCTTCTTGTAGTCCGTGATTGACTGTAGACCCTGCCACATGCCTCATAACGTGCCAAACAGAGGTATTTTGTATATAAAAATAATCTTTATGGAACAAAAGGACCATTTATTGTGTAACTGGGAGTCTGAGTGAAAACATCCGAAGATCATCAAAGGTAAACGATTAATTTGATTGCTTTTCTGATTTTCGTGACCTAGCTACTTGATGCTAAGTGTACCAAGCTACTTCATGCTAAGTGTTTGTCGAGCAATCGATAAAGCTTACACAAACGCTGGCTTGCTTTCGCTGGCTTGCTTTCACATGATCTTTTATTGACATTATCTTCTATTGTTTGTCCTCAAGTATCTGTTTTCAGCATAAAGTACTCAGTAGCCACTTAGTGTGGACAGCAGGTGAGACCACACACACACAAAATAAGTCTCTCTCTTCACTTCTCTTCACTCAAGTCTCTCTCGCCCTTCTTCCTAAATCCTCTAGGTTATATCAGCTGTGTTGGTGAACCCTCCCGCATCTGAACTGGCTGACACAGAGGGCACAGCATGTTCATAGGTGAGATGTCACTTGGTCGGGTCAACAGGAAGTATTATTAAAGAGATGCTTTACATTGAAATACAGACAGAGATGTAGTATTCCCAAAGTTAATGATCCAAGGTCAGTTTTGCATTTTCACCTCCTGATTTAAAACCTGTTGTGACTAGGGGGGCAGTATTTTCATTTTTGGAAAGAAAACGTTCCCGTAGTAAACGGGATATTTTGTCAGGACAAGATGCTAGAATATGCATATAATTGACAGCTTAGGATAGAAAACACTATAAAGTTTCCAAAACTGTTAAAAAAATATTGTCTGTGAGTATAACAGAACTGATGTTGCCGGCGAAAGACTGAGAAAAATCCAATCCGGAAGTGCCTCATGTTTTGAAAGCGCTGCGTTCCAATGCGTCCCTATTGAGCAGTGAATGGGCTATCAACCAGATTACTATTTATCCGTATCTCCGAAGGTGTCTACAGCATTGTCATGTAGCTTTACACATTTATGTTGAAGAATACCCGTAGGCGGCTACATTGCGCAAGTGGTCACCTGATGCTCCCAGAGAGATTCTCGCGTAAAATACAGAGGTAGCCATTACTCCAATCGGTCCTACTGAAAAACGAATTGTCCCGATGGATATCGGATTGTCCCGAAGTCTTAATCATGCTCTCTCGTCTGCAGGTATGTTTTGATTTGAGAGAGGAAGCCAGTCCCGTCATTGTCACCTCACCTGCTCTTAAGATAACCTTCGGGCCAACTGGGAGCCCATGGCTGGTTAGGAGACACCGCAATTGTAATGAACTGAGAGAAGATTATGGTAGCACTGTAATTCATTAATCATATGCTGTCTGCCGCTGTTCTTACCTCTTTCCCTTTCTTTCTTCTACACCTCTCTCCCCACCTCGTCTTTCTTCCTCGTTTTATAATGCACACCATATGTGCATTGACGTACAGATTGAACTTGTATTCATAATACTGCAATTATCATAATTATAATGCATTTATGTATATATAACACCTGGATAATGAACTTCTTTCATAGTCTCCACTGGTTATAATTAAGTGTCTCACTGAAATACTTTCCTGTGTCCTCAGATTAATGCAGACGAAGGGAGTTAGATATGCATAGTTTTATTTCTGTATATATGAATTACAAATCAATCATGTTTCAATGTGTAATCATTGACATCCCAGGAGCCACAGGTGGTTAACACTGTTGAAGTGTATAATTGTAATACATACATGCAGACACAGCATCATTCAAATAATGGACTTTGATATGACTGAAAAATAATGTTTCAGAGATTCATACCTGAACCTCACCTTTATTTACCAAGGAAGAGTACATGATCAGTGAATATATTAAATGTACAGGCTACAATGTGGGAATCTACAGTACATGTGTATATAGGACTTGCATCCTTGGCACAATAAAGTTATATTCTACTCAATCCATAGGCTTCATTAAAGCCATTTAGACTTGAAGTTGATACAACAACTATGATAGCTGAGGTTCATAGACTGGTATGAATATTAGTTCAGAACCTAACGTTGTAGGGTCCGGTCCGTACACAGATCGGCTACATACTGTAGCTAGCTGCACATCCATAGGCATACAGTTATTTTATCCTCCACTACACAATAAGCAGATAAATAGTTAGCAAGCTATGTTACTTCAGCTGTATTGCAAGGCAAGCTTACACAATTGTACATTCAATTTGCAGTAAATACTTTAGCTAGCTAAATTCATTACATCCACTGTTTCACAAGACAATAGCCTGGTTTGCTGGTTTTCTCAGGAGACCCTAAAAGATTAAACAACACGAATACAAATTCATTCTCCTAACACTAGCTAGCTGGCTAATGTTAGCTAGTCAGATAACTTGCTAAATAGCAATTTTCGTAAATTAACTTTATGACATAAAAATATGCACAAACTTTTCTCTCTACATTAACATATTATTCTCAATTGTACAAGTTCTGCTTGACTCGTTATGACGTTATAACAACTTACATCTGGTTCCACCATAATATTTTGTCTGCCATCTTTGTTGAAGAATGCCACAAGGTAAGGGTGGCTTGCAGAAAAATGTGTCATTGAAACCACTCAATATTTTTGGTCATATAAAAACCTTGGGACCCAAATGCATAATGAGTGCTCTAACTCCCCCTTGTGGTGGTCTGGAGCAATGAAGCCGTGACGCTGAGTACCTCTAAGTCCCGCGGTGCAAGTTCACAACTTTTAAAGGAGGAACCACTGTATGCCCCTTTATTTATCATACGGATCTGACTTGGTGTACAGGGAGAACACTGTAAGAACCGCCTATGTTCTGAATTCTGCCTCTGTGCATATAAAAAGTGCTGAACAAATAGTTATATTGACTAATGTTGCATCCGTCCTAGCTCGCTCATTAATTTTTTAATTGAAATTACGGATTGCCTCTTTTCCGCTTGTCGTCCCCTTATGCCATAGTTTGTACATCTCAATTGTCATTTGAAACCACATTTGTTTAAGCAAGTCAGCCATATTAGCTATGTTTTTTTAAAGGCAGTAAATGACGCTGAATGAACTATTTCGCTGCCAGACAACGATCCGCTGAGGTGCCAGGTGTAGCAGTGGTAAGATGTTGGAACTGCTTTTGGGACAGCTTTATGTAGGCCCTAACAGTTTGTGGGCACTGTTTGTCACTGTTATAGTGCAATTAATTTATTGTTCAGTGTTGTGTAGTGGCATTGCTGGCAGGCATCGCACTTAAAAACAAAATGTACATGCTAAAATCGATACTGCACCATTGTCCTGTCTTTATCGATAACATTGTGCACACAAGCATAAAAGCACAAGCTACATTGGCTACTGTAATGTTTGTAGGCTAGGCTATGTTATCGAGATAACAAAATATTTTCTATTGCAATAGCCTCAGTGCAGTGAAGGTGTCTGTCGGCAGTACACACTAGAATCCCACTTGACATCAAAAATCTCCTGAGGCCAACAGTTTATAGTTTCTTCTCAAGGTAAGAACAGTTGTCCAGAGAG